>NW_016107860.1:128396-228370 GCF_001604975.1 Cebus imitator
AAAAAAAAAAAAAAAAAGACTAGGTAGTATTAGCATGGAAGACAAAGGAATACAAAAAAGAAACCAAGCCAGGAGTGGTGGCTCACACCTTTAATCCTAGCATTTTGGGAGGCCAAGGCAAGGAGATCTCTTGAGCACAGGAGTTAGAGGCCAGCCTGCACAACATAGTGAGACTCCATCTGCACATCTTTTTTTTTAATTAGATGTCTGTAATCTCAGCCACTCAGAAGTTGAGGCGGGAGGATTGCAGGAGCACAAGAGTTCAAGACTGCAGTGAGCTAAGATGAAGCCACTGCAAGCTAGGGAAACAAAGCAAGACCCTGTCTCTACTGTCTCTAAGAAAAAAAAAGAGAGAGAGAGAGAAACCAGAAACTGATACATATAAGTAGAAATTTAATCTGTGACAGTCTTGGCCCTGCAGATCAGTAAGAAAGAACTGGGAGCTTCAATGAATCATACTGAGATATTTGGTTATTCATTCATATGGAGAACAAAAAAGAAACGATGGAAGGAAAAAATTAAAGGGGGACTCAGGTAAAGTGAAGACTTTAGACTTAAAAGTCAAAAGTATGTTTTCAGAAATGTTTAGAAAACAATATGAACATCTTCATGACCTCAAGCTAGAGAAGACCAGAATATAGTGCACATCTTAGAGGAATAGGCTGATAAATTCATCTATATTAACAACCCTAAGAAAAATCAGCAAGAAACTTGAGAAGACACTTTACAGGAAAAAAATCCCAAGTGGCCAATAATAATCATGTGACTCTGTGATCGATCTCATTAGTAATTAGGGAAAAACAAATTAAAACACAGTAAGAAAATATTTCATTCACATCAAGTTTGAAAATGTTAAAGTCTGACATATCAGCATTGGCAGGAGCCTGGAGCATCATGAAAACAGGCAGATGATGCTGAGTGTGGTGTATATTGTTACAACCAGTTTGGGTGAAGAAATATGGCCTAATTAATAATGATGAAGATATGCATGACCTATGACCCAAAAAATGTCATTCGTAAGAATACAACCTAAGGAAATCCACGTACATATATATGAGAAATGTAAAAAATGTTCACAAAAGCACTATTAACAGAAAAAAAGTAAAAACCCGAATTTCTTTCCATCACATTCTAGATGATAAATGATACAGCCATTGTCCAACTTATATAGCATTATATAGTGAATTACACAGCTGGAAAATGACTGGAATTTAGCTTCCAGCAATAACAAAGATGAATATCAGAAACATATTATTGCATGAAAACAACAAGCCACCAAATGATATATATTTTATGATTCATCTACATGCATGTATCATATAGGAACACAAATATGTGGTGAAATCATAAAGAAAAGTAACAGAAAAATAAACACAAAATTCACAATAATATTAACTCTATGGGGAAGAGAATGGGTTGGCAGGACACCCAATACACGAGGATCTTTCAAACATTTACATACATTTTAATAAAATTCTCTATCTACTCAAAACTTAACTTTTAAAGTAAAATAAATAGATTATACAAAAGTAAACCAATGACATGACCTAAAATACCACACAGTTCAAATGTTTTACTACAAATGATAATAAGAAATTCAACATAAAGTTTAGCTGTATATCCATCAAGTTCTTTTTTTTTTTTTTAATTGAGGTGGAGTCTTGCTCTGTTGATCGGGCTGGAGTGCAGCGGCATGATCTCAGCTCACTGCAGCCTCCTCTTGGGTTCAAGCAATTCTCCTGCCTCAGCCTCCTGAATAGCTGGGATTACATGTGCCTGCCATCACGACTACCTAATTTTTGTTGGTTTTTTTTTAGTAGAAATGGGGGTTTCACCATGGTGGCCAGGCTGGTCTCAAACTTGTGACCTCATGTGATCCACCCACTTTGCCTTCCCAAAGTGCAAGGATTACAGGTGTGAGCCACCATTCCTGGCCTTCCAGGATCTTTTTTTCCCTTTTTAGGAGACAGAGGTTTGCTTTTTGCCCAGGCTGGCATGCAATGGCATGATCTTGGCTTACTGTAATCTCTGCCTCCCAGGTTCAAGTGATTCTCCTGTCTCAGCCTCCTGAGTAGCTGAGATTAGAGGCATGAGCCACTAGACCCAGCCCTGCCAAGTTCTTAATGTGGAAATTTCTCATTCTGAATTAGCAGATCATCATGTAATAAAGGCAGAATTGAAAGACTACCAGTGAATAATCATGTTTATAAAACATGGCACCCAGATAAATGATTAAAGTTCTATAAAATATTTACTTCTGGTTCATAATTAATTACATGCTCTATGGAGACAAGATGCTCCAGTAATGAAGTTTTTGACATTTCAGGAAAATTATTTATTTGATCTGCTATTTCACAATGGTCTGCTACAACATTTAATCTTCTATAAATAACATTTCACAGTCATCACTGTAGCTGACTTCCTGAGAAAAAAACAACATTTAAGACATCTAATTGCTAAAACTCAATATTCAAATTCAACACTTTACCTTTTTCTCTCTACTAATGATACTGCAAAGAAGTACATTCTAATCCTAAAGACAGGCTGTCTGCTGGAAGAAGAATTCCATTCTGGTTTCTAACTGTTTAAAGACCCAGGCCTTTATATACAGAGCCACCTAAGCCCAGGATTCCACAGCCTGACTGAGTTGGTTGCCAAATATTTGGCCTGAGCAGAATTAAAAAACATACACTGTGTTCTGGTTCATCTAACCCTGCTCTGGGAAAAAAACAATGCAGTCAGTCCCAGGGGACACCACCCTGCACTGCTAGGCTACTGAGCCAGAGATGCACAGAATTAAGGAGGGGGGTGGGAAGCAGCCTGTCTCATGAAATCATTCTAGATTTCTGCCCTCATTTCTGCCTGTTCAGTGTCTCAAACCAGCTCACTAGCTGTATTTGATATCTTTCTTTAAGACAATAGCAATTAACATGAAAGCTGCTCTTTATAGACATTGGGGACATTAAAATACAATATTTACTCTGTTACAGAGATTCCAAGCCATCTCCCAATTTTAATATAACCCCAGAGAAGCTCTCCCTAGATTTTTAATAAGTCCTTTCAATCTATGTCTAATTCTGTGAGCTCAAGAGGAAACAGGGCACGTGGCCAAGGCAAGCATATAAACAGAGGTACAGACCAACTGCTTTCCTCCAAGAGGGCAACCAACCCTAGACTCTCTTCAGTTGTTTGGGAATTTGACCTGTCTTCTCTCCAATCTCATTACAACTTTTATGATAACATCTGACACTACTGCATCCCTTACCCTTTAACAATCCCCAAATCCCATCCCTGGTTAAATACTGGCCGTACCAACATGGTGCTCTCCAGCCACAAGAGGAATAATTGTCACGTGCTGTGATTACAACACAGCACATAAAGAAAACATCATTGAAAACACACTAGAAAAAATCAGAAAGCCAAGGCAATATCATCAATCTAGAGATGAAACGTTCTGAAGACTTATTTAGATTGAGAAATTAACTGTACACATAAAAGATTATTCTTTCCAAATATCTACATAAGTAGCACTAGATGTAGTTAAGAGATAACGAATTATGTACACAGGAAAACGGAACAGCAAACAACCTTCTCCACAACCTTCCAGGAGGCACTGCTGAGAACAGCAGGGTATGGCTTTGCTGCTCTGTTCTGATGAGGCTGAGGGCATCATCAAACGCAATTATTAAATAAACAGCCCAAAAATGTCAAAATACAACACAAAAACCATAACACATAATGTCTCAGGAGCTCTGCATCTGGTAAGATTCGATGTGTAATTTGCTGAGCCTGTGCTATAGCATTGCATGATCAAAGCAAAAAGAAAAAGACAAAGAAAACCTCAGTATTGTGGTCCCAGGCTGATTTTCTGAAATACAGAGTCAAAGACCTTTGCATACTGCATGTACAGCTATGGATTATAGTGATGCAGGAGCCCCCAACTCAGAGAGAAAGTATGGGAACTTGGGGGACCAAAACCCTGAAATATATTTTGAATGTCAAATATTAAGAGGATTTATTTTTTTCCTTCCCATTGACAGGCACTCAGGGAAGCAATGGCATTCAGTAGTTACAGCAAAAGGAGAATGAATTTGGGAAATAGAAGTTTTTTGTTGTGTTGTGTTTTGTTTTGTTTTTAAGATAGGGTCTCACTATTGAGCAGGCTAGAATGCGCTGGCACAATCACAGCTCACTATTGCCATGAATTCCTGAGCTCAGCTATCCTCCCACGAGCTTCCCAAGTAGCTGGGACTACAGGTGTGCACCACCATGCCCAGCTCATTTAAGCAGTAGGAGTTTTAAGTGAAGCATTGACTGGCCATACAACATTAAGTATCTTCTGCATGTCCAATAGTAGAAACCCCTTTTGAAAAAGTAGGAGCTTTATTGCGATGCACACCAATATTACAACTTTTGGCTGAAATTATAGTGTGCAAAATAAATGACATAATGTGGCACCTTGAGCATCAGTTTCCATTGTTAGAGCCAGTGCCCTAATCTGCTGTGACAGGGAGTGAGGATCCATGGGGCAGAAGGAAGCAGAGCTAGATGCTGAGAGATCTCAGACTTGGCAGGAAACAGCTGAAAGCAGAGTATACCCTGTCAGTCCAGCAGCTCAGGAGCTGTGATCTGAATTCAGCACGTGGGGAGGAGGAGGGGACACGCATCAGCTTCTCTCCCCGGAGCCTCCTGGACAGTCAAAGCCAGGGAAATGCCAATGACAGCTAAAGGGAGACACTCACATGTGTGAAGCCAGGGAGTGCAGAGTTTACAAGCTTGAACAGACCTTAAAAACCATCCAACTTTCTCATTTCACACATCAGGGAAGGGAATGACTACCTAGGTCTTATCCTTAGGACGCAGACCCCACGTTTCTAATCTGAGTCCTCTATCCCTCACCACACAAAGCAGATGAATAGCATTTGGTAGAAATGACAACTCTCAGACCTGCCTCAGGCCTGACGAACCAGGAATTATTTTGAAACATCTCCAGAAAATTCCCATGCCCATGAAGGCTTAAAAAGCACTGCTCTAAACCACAGGTTAACTCTTCTAATCCAGCAATGCACAGACTCTGGAAACAAACTCCCCATGTTCAAATCTCAACTCATTTACTTCCCAACTCTGTGACCTAGGCAAATGCCTTAAACTGTCTCTCAGCTTCACTCTGTACGGTCATCACAACAACCTCTCTCATTGGGTTCTCGTGAGGGTTCTCAATAATTTGTCATCAATGTTCAAATTATGTTGGAATATCTGCTCACTCTGCTGTCTCCCTACTAGGTGGGGAGCTCCTTGGAGGCAGAGAATTTCCTGTGTATTCTGGATCTCTCCAGTTTGTGCTCCAGATACAATCTCCACTCTGTTCCTTATGAGAAGGCCAGCCTGTGTGGTCACATCAGCAAACTTCCCTACCTTCTGCTTTCTAGTTTCATGCATGAGGGGGCACTTGGCCTGAGGGCAGAGGGCAGGAGGAAGAGAATTCAGGGTGTTTCCTGGCCAGGCTCTGTCACTGCTGGGTCACCTCAGGCTGACTGGTGCCTGGACCAAAGGTTCCTGTCACGATGACTTGTGCCGGACACTTGCTTCCCAGGTTATGGGAGATAACAGTTCCTCTGCTGTGACTACCATGGGCAGCACCCTTACTGGTGTAAACAGTCCCTTTGCAGATAATCCCCCTCCAATAATCCTAATTTGAATGTGCCATCTCTTTCCTCTTGTGAGTTGCTGTGTCTCCTTCCATTCACCCAACAAGTATTTTCTGCACATGTACTATGTGCCAGATACTATTCTAGATGCTGAGGACACAAAGGTAAAATAAAAAGACAAGATCTCTGCACTCATAGAGTTCATGTGCAGACTTAACACCATGTCTGGTACAGAGCAGGCACCCTTCTACAAAAGGATAAATATAACTTCCTCTTCTCATTAAAACTTTCGTCAACCATGAATCACAAGTGCTTACTAAGCACTTACTATGCTTACTTATAAGTACTTACTAAGTGCTTACTTACAGCAAGAACCTGCTGATTCCATATAGCAGCTATGCCAACAAGAGCAAGAAATGGGGGGAAGTAAGCCATACAAGAGACTCCGAGCCTTTGCAGAAGGGAGCAGTTGCATAAGCAGCATATAGACTTGAATCCGAATCTACTCGTTTTCATTTAACAAACTCAAGGACTTTGAAAATATTTTATGTGAGAAAGTTAGATTTAAAAAATAAACACAGGAAGGTGAGTTTTGTGACTTTTCTGACAGATCAAACCCCTGCATGCAGCATAACTCCCACAATTTGCCAAAGAACTATACCACAGATGAATATTCTTGCTTGTGCTTTTTTAAAACATGAATTTCCTGGAAAACTGCCACATTTCTTAGGAGGCACACAGGTTAAGCTAAATGTCTTATTAGGAATATGTGTCACTTAAAATTCCGAGTTGGGGCTTTGCAAGGTCATCTTTCCAAATCTGCTTGAAAGTTTCATCAAAATAATACTCATGCCTAGAGACCAGGAGATGCTATTGATTCTTTTTTCTCACTCTTCCTTCTCCAAAAGTCAGATTTACTGTAAGAAAGCAGAGAATCTACATTTAGAACCATCCCTGAGAAGGATCACTGGAGGATGACAGCATTGTCATTTGCAGTGAGGGCGGTGCCTTCTAGCAGTAAGACAATTTAATTATTTCCTGATGCCAACAAAGGTTTCACCTGCTCTTTCTTCAGCTGTTCCCAATTAGAATAAAAGCCAAGAAACTCAGTAATAATAACAGCTCTTAGGTTCCAAAATCTTCACTCTCAACATAGTACTAATTCAGTTAGGGTATAAAATGAGGAGGAATCAAAATGGAAAATTTAACTCAGCATTTGCTTAAAAGACCCTCACACTGCTGTATTTTTGTAGTGTTTGTTAGCACCAAGCTTGAGTTTTTTTAAATCCCTGTTTTATGCAAGTCATAGTAGGTTCCCTTGCAAGGATCATTCTATTAACATTAAGTCGAACAGGAGTGGTACTATATTTTCTTGAGGAACGTTGTAAATTGAAATTTGAAAGAAGTCATGGAGTCAAATGAACAATAATCTATTTTCTGCAGTTTTCTGTCCATGAACTTGAGTTTTTACTAAAAGAGATTTTAATTCAGCAAAGAAATGGGTTGATAATAATCTAAAAGCCTAGCAAAGTGGATTTTGTTTTGTTTATTTATTTAAATAAAAAAAGGCTGGAGTACAGTGGTGCAATCTAGGCTCACTGCAACCTCTGCCTCCTGGGTTCAAGCAATTCTCCTACCTCAGCCTCCAGAGGAGCTGGCATTACAGGTTCCTGCCACCATGCCCGGCTATTTTTGTATTTTTAGTAGAGACAGGGTTTCATCAGGTTGGTCAGGTTGGTCTCAAATTCCCAGTCTCAAGTGATTTACCCGCCTTGGCCTCCCACAGTGCTGTGATTACATGCCCATTGTTTCCGGCCACAAAGTGGATATTAAACAACATAACAGCAAAGCAGTAGAGAGTAAACTTTAAGCTCTTAGAAGAAAAGAAACTGTTCAGCAACTGTCTGCCCCTTTTTAGCCCATTTATGCCTGAGGTTGCAATTTCTTGAATTTTTGCAATCAGACTTTGGCAATGACCTTGAGCACTAGGATATAAATAACTCCCACATGGTTAGTGTTCCAATATTGGAACAATAGGCATAAATGGGTCAAATAGTACCATAGGAAAATGTAGTAAATGAATAAAGTCTCTGAAATTAACATTAATTTTATTACCTCTTCTCATTTACTTGAATTAAGCCAGATAAGCAAGTAGTATCAATATATAAAAAATGTTCACACTTTGAATCCATTTAAATACAAAACAAAGAAATGAAATTCTGCTATATGCCTATCCAAATGTACACAGATTTTTCTAGTTATTGTACTTACCACTTTTTATTACACACTTAAAGATTTTTGGCACACAACTGACCTAATTCTTCCAACCCAGAATATCAATTCCCATATGGTTCTGTATTCTTTCCATTACTATACAGTTTTTCTTGGCTACTGTTTTCTTCTGCTCATTCCTTTTTCTCTCCTATAATATTCAAGCAACTTTACTTCCATTCCTATAATCAAAGATATGTATTATGATTATTTGTTTTGATTAGAATATTCTTATCCTGAAATTAGTCAATTGAATATTTATTCCATATAAATTATGTATAATATACAGTATTAAGCACTGTTATAGCTTTTTTTAAAAAAGACACTGTAAAGATTTCAAAATGTTTTTGAAAAGGGCACACATAATAAAGGTTACATGGTAGCAAATGATAATTGCAAAATCAGTAAAGCAATACTAAATTCACTGGGCCTTAGGATAAGGGGATACCAGCCTAGGCTGGCGCTCAGGAAAGAGTATTCGAAGGACTGACTTTAGACAGTGAGTGGAAAAGGTGAAGCTACAGAGGTAGATGACAAGAAAAGAAAACCATGGCAACCAGAAACATAATGTATATTTCAGTGGGAATGAGGAGAGCCATTCAGGTGCAGTGAGCCCTTCCAGCAGGAAAGCATTGGGAGACAAGGATAATCAGACGGGCTGGAAGCCAATCAGCTTACGAACACCAAGAGAAAGGACCTCATGAGAGCATCGTTCAGAGACTGCCTCGAAGGCCAGACAAATCCCCATTGTAGACCTCGTCCCGCTACTTACTAGCCTGGATTTCCGTATCCATAAAATGTTGATAATAACAGCACTGATCTCAAAAGAGATTCTTTACATATTAAACAGCAAAACACTTATCATAGTGTTCAACATATTAAAATTTTAAAAAAAATACAGTCTGCCCTGTTATTAGCCATGCTGAGGGTTTTGGGTGTCCTTTTGTCATCATTAAAGGGATCTTGGTGCAGAGTGACATGACAAATCACTCTTCTGGCAAACAATGGCCATCATCGTGTCCAGAGGGAGGAGGCCACATTCCCTACCTCCCCTTTATGCAGGCTTCTTATATCATTTAAAGTCAGTCCATCAACACAGATTGGAACTGGTTTCTTATCCACATAATTTCATTATGCCCGAGGGCCTCCAGGTTGAAGTTGGAGGTTCCCAACAATGCTTCAGTACCTTCTCTTATATATGCTCAGCTTCCCAGTGAAGTGAACATGGACTTGGATCAAGAAAGACCTGGATTTAAATAGTGACTGCATGTGTTACTCCTGATAAGTTATTGTCTCTGAACTCTATTTTCCCCATGCAAAACATGAAACATGAGATGTCAGGCCCTGGGCATTACCTACTTTAATCATCATAACAATCCTGTGAGAGAGATGCGGCATGAGTCCCATTTTCCCTATAATGAAACTGAGGTCTAGAAAGGTTAAGTAACTTGCCGAGTCCCAGATGGTGTGGGTGGTGGAAACAGGCAGTCTGACCCCACAGAGTCTTCTTCATCTCCTCCTTCCCCACCTTCTCAGAATCGCAAGGGAGTAACTGCATGAGTCAGGACTAGGCCTAGGCCTGATGTAACTGAATCACCTATGAGAATGCCCTTGGTTGACATAAAAGCCATAATCAAGGGAAATCCTTAATATCCTTTAAAATGTTGTTTACTTATTATCATATTATTTTTAAGCTGAACACCAAAGAGCTGACAGCCATTTTAGTGACACAAGGAGGCTGCAAAAGTCAGGCTGAGGTGCCAGCTGTTCACCACACTCTTATCTCCAGTATTCCTTCTAGAATTAACAGCTTTTGATAAAAATTTTCATCTTCTGAACACAGTCTGCCTTGTCACTCTCCTAGCTGCAACCTGACAAAATTTGCAATCAGTTTGGCTTTAGGCCTCAGTGTGAGCTTGAATCTCTTATGAGCTACTTCTCCATTCACTCATCAGTCTTTCTCTCCATTTTTGTGCCATCAATAATGTTTCTGAACTCAACACATCACGCTCTTTTCTTCACTGGTTTCAATATTGCTCTGCTCATTTTATTGTTTTACTTGCGAAGCTTCCCACTTCTTTGCTTTGACAATGAAAGGCCATTATTTTTCATGGCAGTTTCCACAACACATTAATGCACTTGAAGTTGTTGATCTGTTTTTTTTGAAGATCTACGTCCAACACTTTAGCGGGGAAAATGTCTTGCTTCTGTTATTACTGCTTAGGTCTTTGTGCCTTTTCATAATGCAAAAATCCCTATTCCCTTTTACTTTGCCCAGGTACAGAATGTGTCCTAAAATAGATGTTGGCATGCTGCTTTCCTACTGAGCAGACAAAAGGCATCTACTTAAACTATGATTCCCTTTTTTCTAATCCAATGCTGCCTTTTGTCTTCTTACATTTCCACGTGTCTCTTAATTTCCAGGAAAGTACAAATTAATCACAGGGATAATTTATTTCTCCTGAAATACCCTGCTGAGGTTGCTGCCTCTAGTAAAGGCCACGTGCATTTACTAACCTGAAGAATGACTGGCATGCTCTGGTTTTTTTCAAGTGGGTTCTAGGAGACACAAGAACTCCTTGTATGGGTGAACTTCTGACCCTTCCCAGGATACCAGTCCTTCTCCCTGTGTATCCCACCATTTGGCACACCCTTTGGGCTGCCACAGTAAGCAGGTGGGTAACCTGTGCCCATAAGTCAGAAGATCATAAGTTATTTTGATAGTTCTATAAACCAAACAGGCGATGTCTAGATATAGACATAGATAGATCCACATATAGAATCACAGTTTTAACAAACCTGATCAAAATACCTTAAGAATATGCCACATTTCTCATGTCTTTCATATTGGGCTGCCACTAGCAATTTTTCACAAAGCTCACTAAAAATATATATATAACTTAATTTTGCTTTAATTTTAGTAATTGTTTATTTGGAGTTTTTATTTTCTTCTTCTGCCTTTTAGAACAGAAGCTGTTATAGTAAATATTTCCAGGAGGCATGACTCCTTCAGCTTCAAGACAATCTTTGCCACTTTTAACTGATTAACTGATTACCTGGGATTGCCGGACCTATTCTAACTCTGTATAAATACAGTCAGAACATAACTTGCAGAATCAGTGTGTGAACTCTGTTTCTCACTAGTATCTGGCTTCTGTTATAAGCATTAACTTCTTCTGTGCTAGTTAAAAATATTTAATTGTTAAACAACTAATCATATACCAACCATTTTCACATTCAACCCCAGAACTAAGCCAAATCTAGATCAGGAGAGCAGAGGTAAAGCCCATGATAGAGGAAAACAGCAACACACATTCAGAACATAGACCCTCATGAAGGCACAGAATCCTCAGCATTCTTTAAGTAGGTGCCATCCTTAACCTGATCACTTTCTGAAGTTATGAGATTTCCCATCAAAACAAGCTTTCTGTTTGCAGAGGAAATACATAGTGAATTAAGAATCAGGAGCCATGCTGCAGGGGCCTGATTTCCAGGTTCTCTGCTATGAACTGCAGTTTTGCAGGACAGATTACTTATCTTCCTCATGGCGCCATTACTGAAGTTGTAAAATGTAGATAAGAATGGCACCAAGCATATAGACTTGTTATAAGGATTAAGTGAGTTAAATTATGCAAAGTGTTTAAAACAGTAGGCAAATACTCAAAAAATGTCAGCTATATTACTAATTATGCTCAATGTATTCTGGAGAATTATTTATTGGAATCCAGGATTCTAGACAGTAAGAGAACTATTACCTCATCATGTAATAGGTGTTTAATAAATTCTTGTGAAAATATACTCATTGAAGCTTTCATAAAACACTTTAGCATAAACATCAACGGGTATGGAAGGAAGACTGCATTTGTAACTTGTGTGCAAAGACTCATGATGTGCATTGGGTATTGCTAAGAGTCACTGTTGGTGCAGATGCCGCTTCAGGACCAATCAGGAGGTCGAGAGGGCCACATACACCGACCTCTGGCTGAGCATCAACTGTGCAGCAGGTGTTGCTGCAGGTGAAAACAAAGTGCAAAGTACAGTAGGAGTAATGAGACAAATCTCTGAGTCAGCCTTGCATAATTTGAGGCTTTCAAAAAGCAGTTCTCTCTGGGTTATTTTGGATTCATAGATTCTCCATGGGTCTATTAAGACTATAGGTTAAGGAGATTAAGACAAGGGGACACCCGAGGATTCCTGTGGGTACATTTTCTCCCTGGCCACAGAGATCTTCCAATCCATTCTCTCTGGGGAAATCAACTGTATGAGCAGATTAACCAAGGGTGAAGCATAATTTACATGAGATCACTTTGGCCTTAGAAAGCAGCCAATATACAGAAATCCCAGGACAGGCATTGCCCCTAAGGAGACAGCAAAGGCAATGAGACCAAAGGCTATGTTAAGGTAGACATGAGCTCTAGCAGCACAGTTTCACTCCTTAGGTAAAGAAAAAAAAAAACTGGAAAAAATATGACTCAATAGAAATATGGATGTTTTTACATTATTTTTTATACTCCCTTGAATAATCTAAATTTCTTCAAAACAGAAAAAGGAGAAATAAAGAAAAGCAACCTTTTCCTTACTTAAATTCACTCTCTTAAAAAACAAAAATAAAAAGCTAGTGACTCACTAGTGTGCCACTGTGACTACGTGCAACACTGTGCTGGCATGCCCACAGCAAAGGCTTGCACAGATATGCATTAACTTTGAAATGTCCACAAAGCAAAACTTAACCAGCTACACACATACACATATAATCCACGTCTCAGAAATGTCACACGCAAGAAGTTCCACCAAAGAGCAGTACAACCATCCAACATAACACTCAGCAGACAGAATAATCAGAAGCCTAGGATTGCCTCTATTCCTCAACAGCTGGCTCACTGCTGTTTCAGAGAGCTTTTTAAAAATTATATTTAAATACTGCTCACAGATAAAATGTGACACATCGCATCTGACATTTCACTTTAAGGTGAAGAAAGACTTTCTGAAAAGTGCTGAGCTGGGTGCTCTGAACAGAGACATCCTATTTCTCTCCGACACGATGATGCCATCTCTCAGAGCCAGGCAGAACACAAGCACCCATCATGCAAAAGAGGGGAAAGTCACTCAGGGAAAAGGGGAAAGATTACTGCTCCCAGGAGAATTCTGCTTTTCTCAACAGTTCTTTCTAGAAGCTGCTCCTAAATGTCTCCAGAAAACACTGTAAGGGCTTTACCTCTGCAGCCTGGGGCAGCCTAGACAGTGGAATCAGATGGACATGGGTTCACATCCTGGGTCTTCCACTCTCCAGCTGTGTCCTGCTAAGCAAATGATTTGAGCTCCCCAAGCCTTGCCTTCCACATGTGGGAAGACCTACTTCCCAAGGACGTGGTGACAGTTAATGAGCTGAGCCATGCTTACCTCCTGGCTTATAATAGGTGGCTCCCTTTTCCTTTCCAATGGGAAAGAGATCATGAATAATGAAGCCAATCTTGCAAGACATTGAAAAGTAGCACCACAAATGTACTAAACAGGCAACTTATTATCCATCCCCTTTCTCCCCCAACTGTAGGAAGACTGCCTATCTTCAGATTAGGGTACAACAGTAGTTGCTAATTGGGTGCTCGTGTTGTACTGGGCCCCATGCTAGAGTCTCTATATAGGTCATATCATTTACAAAAATTGTTACCAATTATTCTTATTTTACAGATCTGGAAATTAGTAAATTCAACTTTTTACTGCTACTAAATGAAAAATCGTGTACTTAAACCCACTTATGTGACTCCAGAATCCATGTACCTAATCCCTGAGCATGCCACTGCTTCATTATTGTTAAATGTAAACAACGAAGGAAATTCTAAAATCACTTTTTGGGAAAAAATGCATCAACAGGGCCCTCTAGTCAGCATTATGTGAATACTGAACTTTGTCTCTTACTCTTCAAGCTCTAAAAACTAAGAGTCTGACATACAGAGTTGATCAGAATCTACCTTGGCCAAAGTGAATGCCTGGCAGTTAATAGCGATAGCCTGACATTGAGCTGCGCTTGCTGTATCACTTAGGAAAATGCAGTCAATATTAGGTTGCAGAGCTTCCAATTGATCAAGCCAGAAAAAGATATTTACTTCACATCTGCTCATTTTCTTTGCCAAGAAGAAAAGCAATTAACTGCTCTCGTACAAAATACAACAGCTGCTTGGACACAACACACATAAGAAAAAATGATGATTTTAGTCAGAAACCGGAGATCAAAACGATAAACTCAGCAAACTGAGTGAATGATAGAAATGGATGGTCAATCCTATGAAGTATCCATTATTTTCTGCTCCTTAGAAGACAATCATCAATTGAGAAAACTCAAGCCAATTAGCAGGTACGGATACATGACACAGTTGCCCTCTGTCTTAGGCTAAGAAAACAAATGCACCAGCAAGGCTCCTGTTACTTTTTCTTCAACGTGAAAACTCTACAAAACTTCAAAAATGGGCAAAGAAATTTTTTATATAAGACAACCTCAGCAAACAAAATACTGAGCTTTAACAAATATGCAGGATTCAATTATGATAAAAATCTCAGAAGTATCATTTTATCATTCTCAAAAATATAACAATATCAAATGCTTTGAATTTTCTCATCTTTACACTTAAATCATAAGTTCCATCAGGCCTCGTTATCAGACTTTCCTACATAGGAATCTAATTCAGATGAATATGCCATCACTCTGTTAACCTTCATCTGCTTCACTCCCAAGTTCCTCCATGATAGGGCTCCTGCCTACCTTCCCAACCTCATCTCCCACTGCTTACGCCCTGAGCTGCTCCTAGTTGCACGAATTCATGTACGTACACACACACACACACACACACACACACACACACACACACACACACACACAGAGGTATTCTGCAGTTTCACCCCTCTATGTCTTTGCCCAAGCTACGCTTTCTGCCTGGAGAGACTGTCATTGTCTCATCTGTTAAGACTCAGCTTG
Organism: Cebus imitator; assembly: GCF_001604975.1. Lineage (NCBI taxonomy): Eukaryota > Metazoa > Chordata > Mammalia > Primates > Cebidae > Cebus > Cebus imitator. The sequence goes on from NW_016107860.1 coordinate 143,286, forward strand.
AGCCAAACTTGCCAAGCTGGTTAAGGTCACCTCTCCTGTGATCCCATAATTCTGTGTAAATACTTCTAGCATTGCACTTGCCATCCAGAGTGAAATTATCTTTTTATTTGTATGACTTCCCCACCAAGATTTAAGCTAATCCATGCTGGGCCAACCAGTCTCTTTTTTGAAAATTTTGAGTTAGGGCATAGTAATTCTATTCTATCTCTTACAGAGAATTGAATAGAGAGGCTGTATGAAACTGGAACCGAGGCAGTCCTGCACTCATCAAATTAAGAAAATTCCATCTTATTTTTTTGGGGATGGAGTCTTGCTCTGTCACCCAGGTTGGTGTGCAGTGATGTGCTCTTGGCTCACTGCAACCTCCGCCTCCCTGGTTCAAGTGATTCTCTTGCCTCAGCCACCCAAATAGCTGGGATTAGTCATGTGCCACCACACCCGGCTAATTTTCGTATGCTTAGTAGAGATGGGGTTTCACCATGTTGGCCAGGCTGATCTTGAACTCTTAACCCCAAGATCTGCCCGCCTTGGCTTCCCAAAGTGCTGGGATTACAGGTGTGAGCCACTGCACCCAGCCTCCATCGTTCTTTCTCTATTTATTTTTAAATGATGATGTCTCACACTGTTACCCAGGCTGGAGTGCAGTGGTGTCATCATAGCTTACACCAGCCAGGAATTCCTAGGCTCAAGTGATCCTCTTGCCTCAGCCTCCCAAGTAGCTGAAACCACAAGTGTGCACCATCATGGCCAGCCCATTTAAAAAAATTTTTTTGAGGAGATGGGGTTTGTGATGGTTAATGCTGAGTGTTTGTGATGGTTAATACTTGATTGGATTAAAAGATACTAAGTATTAAACCTTGGCATGTCTGTGAGGGTGTTGCCAAAGAGATTAACCTTTGATTCAGTGGGCTGGGGAAGGCAGATCCACCCTTAATCTGGTGGGCACAATCTAATCAGTTTCCAGTGAATATAAAGCAGGCAGAAAAACACGAAAAAGAGAGACAAGCCTAGCCTCCCAGCCTACATCTTTCTCTTATATCGGATGCTTCCTGCCCTCAAACATCAGACTCCAAGTTCTTTAGTTTTGGGGCTCAGACTGGCTCTCCTTGCTTCTCAGCTTGCAGACAGCCTATTGTGGGACCTTGTGATCATGTAAGTTAATATTAATAAACTCCCCTTTACATATATTTTATATATATATATATACATATATATATATACACACACACACACACACACAAAGTTTTTAATAAATGTGCATTAAATATATTAAAAAAACACCTTTTAAAAATTACTTTGCCAATGTACAACTTTACTACATTATAATTATTAAAGGCAAAATACATGCAAGGGAGAGCTTAATCTTTAAATATTGACATTTTCCATCAATGCATTTGAGCTAAGTTCCAAGGACTTAAGTAGCCAAAAATTAACAATGGAAAAGGAAAAGAGAAAAATGACAAAATGAACACTAGCAAAATTTTCTCCAAAGTCTGTGTAGTCACAAGAGTCTCTCATTATGGTATCTCATTTTAGGTCAACCTCTAACTCTCACACAATTTCTAACTATACATAGGCCAATGGAGTATGATCATTTAAAAAGAAGAAGAAAACTGACAGTACAGTTCCTAAGAGTCTGAAGATAATAGACTTTCCAGAGAGTAGCAAATGACATGAGATCAACCAGCTTGTCTCCCATGTGTCACTTCATGGATAAGAAAAACCAAGATCTAGGGAGCAAAAGTAATTGGCTCAAGGGACATTGCAAATCAAAATTCAAGTAGGACCCAGTTTTCCCACTGGCCAGGCTTCTTGCACTACCCTGTGCTGTCTCTCATTTATTTGTCTCTAGCACAACCTGAGAAATAGCTGTTCTCTAAAAAAGAAAATTCACACATACACCCAAAAACTAATCAGTGACTCTCTATTGTTCAGGTTTTTCAAAAACAAATAAGGACAGACAATGAAAAGAGTTTTTATGCTCAAGATATTCTGTTCTCTTAGTCATCAACCACGATCACATCTACATTTTCTGCTTAAAAATATCTGGAGATTGGTACCCAATTTTGACTTATCTAAATGGTTTACCTTTATAACCTTGGCAGTTATAAAGAAAGGAGAAACAAATTATATTGGGGATAAATGCACAATCTGTCCCTGACTCTGCATGCCAAGTCAAACTGAAGTTTTATCATGAAAGAGACCACTTTTTAAAATCAAAGCTTTTTTTCATCATAATTGCAGTGTGGATCATCATTCCTTTCACAAAGTCACATTCCTTTCATAATCACAAAGAAAAATTACTTAAGGAAGCCAAATGAAAACTGAAAAAAAAAATCTCTGATAAAGACTTAACTGTCAGGAACCAAAAGCTCTACTGTGTAACTCAAACAATGAAATATATTGGTTTTTGATTAGGTACCTAGAGCATGCCTAGCTCTTAACAAAAGACACAAACATTATTCATTTCTGCCATCCAACTCTGGCTGGCTGTTTAGGTTTGGTTGTATTCCTTATTTTTCTAAATTATATATTTAACTGCCTTCACCTCTTAAAAATCATACTTACATTCATTTTACCAATACTTATATAGGTTAAATCGTTAAGGGCAAATCTTTAATGACAAGTCATTAATGAAGACTGTAGCTTAGGCTGACTTCAAAATCAATATGCATTTTTAAGCTTATATATAAAGTTATAAAGATCATAGCTTGAATAATATAAATAGTATTAAAAATTCATAAACCTACAAAATGAAACACATCCTCCCATATGACTATAAGGTCATCTATCTAAAAAGCTAGTAACATAAGTCTTTATTATTTGCTTTACAACCTAATGATTTGTTTATTGAAGTGATCGTCATTTGACATACATCAAAAATTATTATAAAAGATCAGCTGTTACTCTCAGAAACTAAGAACAACTCTGTGTGCCTTTTGAGACATCTTATAACAAGGATGGCACTCATCAGTTAAGAATTAAGTATTATTGTAAAGATTCTATTATCCTGTTAACCTTTAAAGGATAGGAATGTTTTTCTCTTATAATCTATTTCCCTCTAAAATATTGTAAGCTCATAAAATGAGGTAAAGTAACCAAATACCGTCAAGTCAAACCAACACTATACAACTGTCCTTCACTGACACAGCAAAGAAAAGGTGAATGCTGTAAAAAGAAAAGCTTTCTAAACAGTAATTCTTCCGCACTGGCTTTGGCATAAAACAAACATGGGAGAGAGGAGTTAAATCCTAGCACTACCATTTATGAAAATCCACAATTAAGAGCTATTGTAAGCTGTTTTATGTACTACCTCATTTGTTTTTCACAATAATCTCATGGGATAGGCCATGGTACACACAAGGAAACTGAGACACAGACAGTGTAAGCAAACTGCAAAATATCATATGCCTGGTAAGCAGTGGGAGCAGAATTAGAATCCAGGTGCTCTGGTAGGAGTCCATGTTCTTTCCTGGTAATGTACACTGCCAACCTCATAGGTTTTGTAAGAATTAAAATTGCAAGCCATCTGTAAAATTTGAAGCATGGTTCTTGGCCATTGGGAGTGCTATAGTGGTACTCAAAATGTGGGCCATGATGAAAATCATGATCATCATGCTTGCGTCTGAATTTTAAGAGAATTTTCAAATCATTTCCACTTCTAAAATTCTGGTTTTCTTCTGATGGATAAAATGTCCTTCCAAACCTCTTGAATTTTTTAAAAAAATATATTATTTAAGTATGTCTATCTTTAAGGTTCTGTCATATTGGGTCTACAATAAACAGCACAAGATCAAAACCTGTGCCAGACAATTTTCCTAGCAACAACCTGGAAAGCCCACCAAATTATGTGAAACCACAATGATCTATTACTTGGCATAGAATAATGTTCTCATGAAAAAATATTTATATATCCCCTGAGTGTTTACAATGTTAAGATGAAATGATACAGCTTTTATTACAATCACTCCACAAACTGTCAGTAGGTTACATTAAAAAAGATAAAGAGAACAAAATTAAACTGGTTGACAGTAGCATTAACTAAAAGGGCAAAGATAGCAGCAGCTAACTCCTTGCATCACTGTAAGAGCACTAGCTGTGTTCTGCAAAAGAAGAGAGCTGTTTGGTGGCCTTGAAGTCCGCTGCCACTCTCTTACCCACACAGGCCAGAGGTTGAGTATTCCATATGGTGTCTGCTGAGCTGATGGAAAGCCATGAGACCTGAGATTCTCTTTCAACAGCCTATTGTGACAGTGATAGAATTGCATGCCAACCAGAAATGCCTACTTCTGATAGCGTTCTCTTTCAGCATATGTCCTTGTGCATCCAGTTGGAAAGCAGATGCCTAAGCTTGATTACTCTACACTGAGAAAGGAAAGAACTTATCATCCACTGACTGAAATTCACAGGGGATCAAATATTGCCAAGAACCGATACCCAATCAAGCTGAAGCAGAATGAACCAGGGACTGTCAGCAGTTAGAAACTACCAACTGCTACCCATAAATTAAAAGGAATTTTTGCCTCCTTAGCATATGATTTATTTAGAAGCAGTTTTTAGTGCTAACTTCTGAATGAAGCCAACAAGCACTTTATTGAAATTATCCATTTTAGTGCTGAGCTCCGTTCAGGAACCAATGTGGAGTTCTAATAAGCTTTCAGATGAACTCATAAAGATGATTTGTTTTATCACATACTGTGGTTCTGGTTCAGAAGGGATGACATCCCTCTCAATTAATGGCTAAGAAATAGTAATAGAAAAAACAAAAAGCTCTCTTCAAAATCTCTAGCCACCAAAGAAAACACTTTTCTGGCAAGTTCTGTATTTGAGAAAACCTACCTTAATGAGACATGGGAAATGAGCTTGGATAAATAATCCACTGAAGAACATGAAAGGCACAGTAATGACTCTACTCCAATCAACACAGTTCATAATTCAGAAGACTTGTGACACTAACTGACACAGTTTATTTTCGAAAATAAGTTTTCTACTTAACTTTTTTTTCTTTTTAGAGGCAAAGTCCTGCTCTGTCACCCAGGCTGGAGTGCAAAATCTTGGGTTTAAGTGATCCTCCCTCAGCCTCTCAAAGTGCTGGCATTACAGGTATGAGCCACAGTGCCCAACCTTATTATTTTTATTTATCAAAATACATTTCCCGCCATTTCTGTCACACCTACAGCAAAACACCACCATTCATTTACCCTTTTCAATAAACAATTTACTTCTCCATAGGAGGTCAGTTGCCTGCAGTAATCACCCACCTCCCTTCTCCAGTGCCTTAACATTCACTAAGTGTGCCTGTAGTCCTGACCTAATACCAAAGAACACAGGGTCTTAGCAAAATGTATGGTCAATTCACCACATTAAAAAGAAACTGGATCAGATACAGTGGCTCCACTTGTAATACCAGTATTTTGGGAGGCCGAGGTGGGTGGATCACCTGAGGTCAGAAGTTCAAGACCAACCTGGCCAATATGGCAAAACCCCGTCTCTACTAAAAATACAAAAATTAGCTGGGTGTGGTGGCGCGCCTGTAATCCCAGCTATTTGGGAAGCTGAGGCCAAATTCTGAGAATCACTTGAACACAGAAGGCGGTTGCAGTGAGTCAAGATCACGCCACTGCATTCCAGCCTGGGTGACAGAGCGAGACTCAATCTCAAAAACTTGTTTAAAAAGAAACAAAAAACAAACAAACAAAAAAGAAACTGAAGAATGGAAAAAGCTCAGGGATGCATATGGACAAAGATCAGGAAGGATATCATTTGGGTATTATATCTGAATGATAAGACCCTGAGTACCAACAGTTATAAAGTTGTTTCATAATACATAACTTTAATCATACTGGTTAGTTTGGTCAGTGTCATTATATAGTTGAGCCTAAAAGTTATTACTTTCTTGGGTCTACCACCATCATCCTCCTACCTCCTGAAAATAACTCACAGTAACCTGGACACAGTCATCTAAAAACTACATTTAAAGATTTAACTATGTATGCCACTGAAGAGCGAATTCCATAGTAAAATGTGGCCCAGCTCATCTATACACAAAGCAAGGAAAGCAAGGAGAAAGCTATTAGCAGCAATTAAAAATTTGCAAAGATCCTTTAAAATAAGATCTTGGTTCATATCTGCTTCCATGAGGTGGTTTGTGTTTTTAATGTGCATCACTGAGGTTTATATTTTAAGAGATTTTTAAATGAGGGATGTGAGATTTATTAAATAAATATGAATCTACAAACTTCACTTTTAACTGTTACATGTATTTTCTGTGTGGACCCATTAGTTAACCCCACACCTCTTATTCAGGCATTTCATTTTTGAAAGCAGCAGCTGAATGAGACTGAAAATGGCTCATCTGAGATCAGTCAATGCATATGATGTATAAGGGGGAGAAAGAGAACCCTGTTCATCAATAATGCAGGCTTTCAACACAGATTTGTTCTATCACCTGCAAATCTCATATCACTAGCTCACTAGATTTCTCTCAAAGACGGTATGAGGCCGGTAATAATCTGGAACACATTTTCCCTACTCACAGAATCATACGTGTGGCATAAAAGTTCAAAAACCTACCTCAGGAGTTTAATTTGCACAGCTTTTCTTACTTTGGGGGAAAAGGAGTGCAATACAAGGTCTACAGCAATAAAACATAAAAATGACACTTAAAAGATCAGTTACCCATTTTATCACTGAAGGTCAAAATATTTACATTCCTCCCTACATCCCTTGAATTAATTACCTTACAATTCACTTTAGTGCCAAACTGTTCTCTAGTCCTAAACTTGTTTTAGTTTTTTTATTTGCAAGCCTATGTGCAAGGTATTTACAGAAAAAAAAAAAAAAAAAAACTTTTAAAAGCCACTGAAATGAAAATCTAACCATTAACTTGCCCAAAAAGTAGAAAAGGAGTTCATTTTATATAGAAATATCATAATCATCATCCCATAAACTTTCACAAGAATAGGGCTTTATTTCACTGCCATATTCTCAGCACCAAAAATAGTGCCTGACATATAGTAGGTGCTCAGCAAACAGTACTGAATGAACGAATGATCCATACCATACTTTGAAGGGCAGCAGAGGAAAGAGGAAATGTTCGAGAATTTTTATTGAGCCAAGAACTGTCTTTAATGTCTATTGTGGTCATTGTCATTTAAACATGAAACCTATCAAGTATATATGAAGAATGACTATACATATATAGGTGTGTATATACTTGATGTATATGGAATGAAGATAGGATTTCATTTAGAATTCACTAGGCTTTCTAATGTGAAAGGGAAAGTGGGCTCATGTGTGCATGAATTTGATGTATTTAAGATGTTGGGGGGTGTTTACACATAAAACATTTCTCATTTCCCATGGAATAATTCAGTAAAAGAAGCATGAACTAAAATGTCATCTGATTTTAGACTAGGTACTCTCAACTCTAGGCTTTTCATTATACTTTCTACCCATAAGTCAATCACTAAATCACATAAAAACAGGCAAACCAAATCAATGACCTGCAGTAGGATATTTTTCCTGGGCTTAGATTTTTTCCCTGTATTACTTAGTTTCTGAAAACAATATTTTGCCTGATAACATTTAGCCCAATTCTTGTCAATCTCACACCAATGCATCCAATATGACTATGTCCTAATAGTTTTGAAGTTGAACCATTAAAAAAAAACAAAAACAAACTCATTTCTTGCCTGTATACTGCAGGTTCAGCATTTTTACCATGCATCCCAGTGTTTGGAAACCCAAACAGAGAAAATAATATTCAGAATAGTAAACTAATAATAATGAAGCTGCTGGTTTCCATGTGCTGAGTGGCCACAGTATGCCAGGCACCAATTATATGCTTAATATGTGTACTAATGCTTTTAGTCCTGACACCCAGTATGAGTAACGTGCTGCTATCATTTTCCCCTTTGATAGATGAGAAAACTGAGGTTCACAGAGGTCAATAACTTGTCCAGGATCAAGTAAGTGATGGAGCCATGATTTAAATGCTCTGTCTGCAGAGTCAGAGATCTTCAGAACTACGATGACGTTGCCTCTTCTAACTTTTATTTGCTTTACCTGATCACCTTCAGAAAAAAGTACAAGCACAGTTTTCAAAAGTAATTGTAACAGTAATCGAATTTATACTCAAATGTATGACACCTTTTTTTTTTTCCCAAAGAGCAAAGATATATGACAACTTTCCTTTCTATGGAGGGAAGATGGTCCTGGCCCACAAACACATTAACTTAGTGAGAATCTGGCCCAATTCCAGCTGTGCTATCTACTGCTCTCCAATCATCATTTTCTAAAATAGTCTGCTACTTGAGGTTAAAAAAAACGAAAAAGTAATCTATAAGGTATGTCACCTAGCTTGATATATTATCACCAATAACCCATATTGAAGCAAGTCAAGAGGTGTCTCATTTGTGGAGCCAGAGGTGACTGCAAGAATCTTTGTACCTGCTGAGAGTTCAATGGAGAAGCCAGCTCCACATATAAATGATACAAGCACTCTGCCTCTTCCCCAAAGCTTAGCCCTCGCCCTGGACTCTGGACTTTAGAGCATAGTAAATGAGCAAAGCACAAGTTTAGGAGTCAAACAGCCTGGGTTCCAATCCTGACCCTACCACTTACTACATGAACTTGGACAAGGTTTTTTAACCTCTAATCCTCAGTTTCCTTACAGCAATGGGAGTTGCAATATTTAGCCTAAAAGAGATACCACAGTGGTTGCATGGGATAACATATGGGACAGGCTGGCCGCCTTCCTGGTACACAGTAGTTGGATAACAGAAAGTTTTCTTCCCCCTCCTGAGGGACCTTCTCACTGCTGTGCTAGAGCTGGCTGACACTGGTTTGGAAGAGCTGACTATTAAATCTGTAGGAATTTTAAAAGCCACTTATTTAAAAAACAGCCATTATTGAAAATTAAATGATATAAACTTAAAATTAAATGTCATATTTTAAACAAGGTACTAAATACTCAAAGCTCATTATTCTTGAGTTGGTTTTTGCTTCACTTTTCTATGACCTATGTTTTTGAGGTTATTTGTGTCTATTGCATCTATCTGATAGAAATACTGCATCACGGCGGGCTACGACACAGCCCTCACGGCGCCATGGTCAGTGAAGTCACACTCGTAGCTTGAAATCAGCCACAGTGGGAGTATTTACATTAGGAAACACTACAAATCAGGAGTCCCTTTCTTTGGAAAGCCAGTTATTAAACAATTAGCAGCACATAACAGGTGTGTGCTGGTCATCTAACAATACACACACATGTGTGCACGTGCACGTACACCCACACACATCCGTAAAATATAAAATAAAACTGGAAAGAAAAATGAACATTCCTTCCACTAACAATCTTTTCCTCATTTCTTCATTGGCAAATTTATTGGAAATGTCCCACTATTATTAATTTCCAACACTTCCTTATCATCCACTCATCAACTGATCCATGTTGCAATTATTTAAGCAGGTGCTATTGGCCAGACCCTGTGACAGGAGCTGGCAACCCATCTGTGACACACCCTGACATGAACCTGCCCCAACCGAGTTCATAGTCACGTGGCAGCCTAGCTTCTGTCCCACCTTGAATGTCTCCAATGATCTCTATACTCCTTTCCCCCACCTCTTTAGCCTCCACTAAAAAAATTCACAATTTCCCCAATTGTTTCACCTTCTTTCCCTCCATGGCCCTCAACAAAAATGTCAAGATTTTCTCAATGCTTTAACCCTTTATTCCTCTTCCCTTTTCCTCAGGAATTTCCGCATTAATGTGATTTTGTTCTCTCTCCAACCCCCAGAAAACCTACTACTCCCCTAATTTTTCCTCTTAGTAACTAATGCCACCATCCACCCACTTGGTTAAGCCAGAAACTTGGAAATCCTTGTTTTCTTCCTTTCCCTCTCCCCATCATCACAAACACTAGCAAGTCCTGTTGGGTCTGTATCAGAAGCGTATCTCAAATCCAGCTCATCTCTTCATTGCAGTTTCCATGACACTCAGCTAAGACTCCCTTTCCCTCACTCAGCTTGTATAAAAGCCTCCTAACCCTTTTCCCTTCTTCGTGATTGTCCCCAACATCCTGCATCACAAAGAGGCCAGAAGGAATGTTTTTAAAAGAAATGTAATCATGTCTGCCTATACTTAAAAATAATAATAAAACTTCAACATCTTCCCATTCCCCTCAGAATAAAATCCAAACCTGCTTCCACAGCCAGCACAGTCCTTCCCCTGTGCCCTGCCCAATCCTTGCCCTCACCCCTTCTTCTCCCATTTTGCTCATAACCCTCAAGCCCAGAACCCTCTGCCAGATCTTTGCACACCTTTATTGGCTCCTAACCTCATTCAGGAGGATTCAGAAGCTTTCCTTGGCCAACCAACCTGAATGCCTTCAGGCTAAGCCATCTCTCTCCATCACATCCTGCCTTACTCTCTTCTTAGCACTCACATTGTTCATTCATTGTGGATTATTTATTATCTACCTTCTCCTACTAGAAGGAAAGCTATACAAGAGCAAGGACCTTGTCTTTCTTATTTACCAGGACACTCCTGGTGCCTAGAACATGCCTGGCACTTTTCAGCCACTTAACAGATATTTATTGATGAATGAACAAAAGAATGAATGAATGGGGCCAGATTAAAAAAAAAAAAAAAACACAGGCAAAGGTGAGAATAACTGAAAGCCAATACTACAGAAGGAAGGAATTCTAAGGGACTGTGTACAGAAGAGTAAGAACAGCAATCTGAAGTGGTAAAGTGCTAATCCTATGAATGAAATTTCCATATGTTAAAATAATTAGGAGGTCATTAGGCTGAGGGGTCTCTGGCAACCTGTAGCCCTACATAGGCAGAGAAACCCAACTGAGTGTAAATGGTAAAATGAAATCAAGCTTAACCACTAACTAACCTCTAACTAGGAACTTTCCACTCGAATGATCCATATGGGGATACTGCTCCCCTTTAACCAATCAAATATTTCCTTTGCTCTGCTTCTGCCTTCGCCCTGTAAAAACTTTCCCTCCTGCCTCAGCAGGGGAGCCCCAAACCTCAGAGGTCTGGAGCTGCCCAATTCATTAATCACTGTCTGCTCAAATAAACGCTTTAGCTTTTTAATGTGCCTAAGTTTATCTTTTAGCATATATCTGTTATGTTCTGATTTGCACATGGCCTGAGCTATTTTGGAGACAAATTAAGTTAGTGAGCAACACCTGTCCTGATAAATCCATGCTAATTTTCATGGCTACGTCAAAATATTAAAAAATAAAGAAGAAAAGACAATCATGTGCACTAAAGATTTTCAGACATCGTCAAAAACATTTCAGAAAGGAAGAGTCCTCTGGGTTTCCTCCCATATCTGCATTGTAATAAATTCAGATCAAGCACAAAGAGCAGAGAGAGGCAGGAGAAGCAGAGGGAGAACACCCTCCTCCCCTAGTAAACAAAGGGTGCCTTCTGATGCCTGAAGCTGCACAGACCCACACCTCATCACAGGCAGACAGCACGGCTTCCACTTGCTTCATCTAACTACTCCTTTCTTATCCATTGTATTACAGGGAAGGAAAAGAGGGAAAAGGGAACAGAAAGAAGGGAAGGATGGAAGCATGAAGAGAGGGAGGTCACAGTGTGCTGCCTCAGTGCTTCAATTCCCCAGGCATCCCAGGCTGCACTAGGTAATGCTGGACGTTGAAAACATGCAGGAACCAAGAAACCCAGCCCAGTACCTCATCATGGACCACACAGCTGGTGGGGATACCGGGAATCCACTGCTCTTGGGTTCCGGTGGCAGAGGAGAGTGGCAGCCACCCCAAGCTCCTTTGTGAGGGAAACGCTGGTGCTTCCCGTTCTCTCGGTGAGGATGGCCTGGCAGTGAGGAGGGCTGGGGGCTCCCGGGCTGCTGTGGGCCATGTGGACAGAGGGCCCCATTGCTCCTGTTATGTATGGAATTGAGGGAAGACAAAGTCAAACAGAGTGACAAGGCTTGCAACAGCAGACAGCAGTACCCCGCCCCACCCACAAGTCCTGCTTCCTGGAAACAATCATTCTCAAGTCTTTAGCTCCTGTGTTTCTGACATTTATTGCCATATTATTAAAACAACATAATTATACATATTTTTTCAATTTTAAAACTTATCGTATTGACTTACTGTTATACAACACTATAACTGAGTCTTTCTTAGATGGCCACCAACACACACACACACACACACACACACACACACACTTCACCCCTTACCCTCCAAATAGGTTTATCTCAGAATATTTGGTTGAAGTGGTATTAAGGATTTACATTATTATGATCTTGTAAGATATTGCTCATAGCTGAACCATCCAATAATTACATTTTTTTCTGTTATGAATTCTCTGAGATATAACTCATAACCACGAGATGGGCAAAAATTTAAACATCTGATACTACCAAGGGATGGTCAGAAAGTGAAACAAAGGGGATTTTCATTCCTGCTAGAAGCATTTCAGCAGCAGTGTCTTGGGGTGTGATGCAGTCAACATGCATCTATCCTTTGCCCAGCAACTACACTTCCATGATTATGCCTGAAAGAAACCTTCATATATTTGCACAAGAATGTATGCACAGAAATTTCACTGCAGCATAGTTTATAATAGCAAAAATGTGGAAATAACCTAAATTCCAAACCCAGAAAAATGGATAATGATAACTATATGCTATATAGCAGTTAAGATAAATGAAATATAGCTACGTAAATCAACACTGATAAATCTCAAAAGCCCAATGGTGAATGGAAAAAAAAAGCAAGCAATGCCATTTATGTAAAGTTTGCAAATATGTAAAATAATACTTTTGATATTCACTGGTATGTGTGTATATGAAGCAAAGTGCTAGCAACAATCACGGAAATGAAAAGTGCCAAATTCAGGATTGTAATTCCCTCTGGAGAGAGAGGATGACTGTGGGCAGGGAATGTTACTTTCTAGATGCTGGAAATTATATCCTATGTTTTTAAAAAAGAAAGGTAGCTTTCAGGAGCTGGTCTTTTCCTGAAAATCTTTCCTCCTAAAGACGATGTCACATAGAAAAAATCACATTCCATCTATGTGGCCCAATCTTAAAATTTAAGAATAAATTGTGCCTCTTGTAGGAAAGTACTTGCAGCATTTTGTTTCTATCACTGTTTCTTTCCTGCTTCCTAAATCATACAATGAAAGCTCTCAAGAACCACCTAGTGCTAAGATGTTTACTCCAAATTAGCAGGTAAAGTGGGGACTGGGGAGTAGACCCCTAAGTGATTGTGTAAAACTCTGTGTATATGTGCATTCCTCTGGGGACAAAACTTTGTGAAATTCTCAAGAGTCCATGATCCCCCAAATACGCAGAACCTCTGAGCTGGGTAACTGTCTCATGATGCCTGAGCAGCAGATGTCCTGCGAGGTCTCTTGAGTCCCTGTCATGTGTTCCTCCTGGGAGGCAATGGTGCTCAGGGCTAATCCTGTGGACCTGGAGCCACATGGACATGGGTCCAACTCCTGGCTCCCCTTGGGCTGGCTGACTGTGGGGAGGATTACTTTCTGTGCTTCTGTTTCCTCCTCTGTAAAATGAGGATAAAGGTTGTTGCAAGCAAATAGCATGGCACAGTGCCAGGGCCAGCCCTTAGGTGATATCAACCATTTTTGGCCAGGTCTCTGTGTTATATCCTCTGGTTCCTGCCTACCACTTTTCACAACTGTAATCGATCACTCATCGAATTACTCACATAATGTCTGTCTCCACCAACATCTTATGTACTTTTTGCTGGAAGGAACCATATCTGTCTTGCTCTTGGCAAGGCAGAATGAACATGTATTGAATGGGTGGATAAAAGCATGAAGAATGAATGCCTCCACTTAGGCAGCAGCACCGCTGGATATGAAAGCTAAAAGCTTCTTAAAAAAAAACAAAACAGACTAAGTTGTAGGACTTCTGTCAGCAGTATTACCCTCCCAATGAATTTCTGAGTGTTTAGTTTGATGAAGATTAAGAAAGATTATCAAAGAAAGAAAAGAGACAGTTATCCCTTTTGAAAAAGGCCTGGCTCAACAGTGACTACATGAAGAAGAAAAAAGGAGGTGTAGGCACCCATGGGCTGGAGAGTCGCAAGACCAGAGGAGACATGACTTCAATGACAACATTAAAATAGCTCTGGACTGGACCACATGAGAGAACGCATCTGCAGTTATCTGTCTTATCTTTTCGCTATCAGTGAGGCACAGCAGAAAGAAGGATGTTGAAACAAGGTAGATGCAAGAAGGAAGTAGAAAGGGGTTTATAGTTTGTTTTCTGAAAAGTAAGATGGGCAATGCAATTACTCCCACTGGTTAGAGGATAGGGAGGAAAGGCATCCTCATATAGGCCAAAGGGAGTGAGTGCCTATGGCTCATGGTTTTCTCGGCATGAGTTTGGGTCAAAGTGTTTATTTGGCTCCGTGATTTTACAAGCCTCTGAGACTTACAGAGACCCAACACAGCATTATACTCTTTTTAAATTATCCCCAACTATCACACTCCCAGGCAAGAAGGTAATCAATTTCCTGACTCATCTCAGTTTGTTACCACTCAATAGCACTGCTCTTATCTTTACGTCAAGAAGTATAAAGAGGTAGGAAAAGGGATTTAAAAAGCAGGATTTTTTTTTAAGATAAAATTCTTCATTTGATAAGGCAGAAGAATAAATTAGCCACATCTTTTAAAAGTTTTAAAAGTAAGGACCTTATAATTACTGAAAAATGGGGTCTGCTTGCAAAATTACTGGTAATTATGGATTTGATGGGGAAGGAAATTATAGTATGTGTTTGAACTTTTAATATGCGTTAGTGATTCTTATCATCTATAAGCCACAACACAAAATGAATGTGCCTTAAATTTTTAAAATAAATTGGGCTACTAAATACGCTTGTTCATTAATTTGAATACGACGTGTATGTACTCCTGCATGGTATAGACTGGCTCTTTGTGAAATTCCAATGGGCACTCCTGAAACTCTTAGGTAACAGCATCATTAGAAGAGCAGGCAAAGGGGCTCTTTGATGGATAACACTCATGCAAATACAGGGATCCAAAGCAAGCTGTTAAAAGCTGTTACCATTTGCAATCACTTACTTACACGAATCAAGATTTTCTCAGCAGCATGCAACCAAAACAAGCCAGCAATATAAACTTGCAATTAACATAGAGATTTTTTAATTCCAAATTTGGGGCTCACAAAAACTTCATAGTCCTCATTGATTTATATGAAAGTGTGAAGCATTTGAGCATATATAATGCACTTATCTTAATGAAATAAGCTTCGTTAGTTACGAGACAGTCTGAGGTAAGGTGACATTCAATAAAATGTTATACTTGTATTTTTTATATGGAAGTTTGGAAACTATTGTTTTAAGTAATTCTTCTCTTCCCATGTCACGCCGTTTGATATCAAAACTTTAAAGTGACTTACGACTTGTCTTGCTTGTGGGAAAGGGAAAACAGGTCATAAACCAAGCACACTCCGAACACCGTGATGCCTGTCTCTTTCACCAGCATTGCACAGGTCCCCAGAAGCAAACTGAGCAGCAAGAAGAAGGGAGACACCGTGGAACGGAAACTTTCCCCAACACAGCCCTGATCCAGACTCCTGAAAAACAAGTTGGAGATTCTTTTAATCTCAGAAGGAATGAGGGCTGCTAAGAAATACCACCTGTTAAAGATAAGATCTAATGTCAATTTCCTTGTATTCTAAGTAATTAAGCAGGTGAGCAGAGATTTCTTAAAGAGTCTTTATCCCAACAATAATAAATTTGGTACTTAAATCATAGTATACACAGACTATGGTAGGTAATAAATGAACACTAAAAAGCCATTTAAAATTCTACCAGGGACATACTTAGTCACACGAAAAGATGTTTAAGTGAATACATTCTAAGTGAATAATCGAGTTACAAAACCATATGCATAAGCTCAGGAGCCAGGTTCCCTCGGTTCCCTGCTAACCACAGCAGTTAATTAACAGGGTAATATGGGGCAAGTTACTTTACTTCTTGGTGCTTCAGTTCCCTTATGTGTGAAAGGGATAACTGTTGTAGGGGGGAATTAAACAAATGACTCGTTTACACATCAAGTGTTTATCACCATCATTATGTTAGTGAAGTGTTTTATACGCTTCCATACATAAAACAAAGTTGCCAGTGGATATATATGCCAAAATATACTCAGCATTTCTCTCTGGGATGAAAATGCAACTATTTTAACCTATGTTTTTCTTTTGGCTAAATTCATTTAGCCAAAATTTTAAAATTCATTTTTCTATGAGGATATCTTAAGTAAAATTTATTTCTTTTCTCAGTTTAATTTCCAACAAGGATTTTCAAAAGCTCTCCAGTGCTATTAAGCCTTTGTTTCGCCTTGTAAAACAGAACCGGCCCCTACCAAGAAATATCACTGTTCCCTTCAGCAGGTACCACACCTATTGCCTCCTATTCCTTTGAAGTAAAAGCCAATATTTCTGTAGTTCAGACGCCTTCTCCTTAGTGTTATGTCTTAGAACAACCAAACAAGATTATATGCAAAATTTGCAGTAGATAGGCTTTTTTTCTATTGAGTTGGTCTATAGCTTAAATTTCTGAAAGTAAGAATGGCATGCAAAACAAATCTGTAATAACATGGCTCATTATCATACAGATATGGATACGCTGCAGGCCTAATCATGCACCCAAATATATTAACCACACAGAATAGGGCTGAGAGAACAAGTTTAAACTCCAAAGCAATTATTCCTTCTATTCTAATGCCAGAGTAAACAAGAAACAATTAACTGTTAAATTTTGGCTTATATTTTCAGGTTTCATAACACTCACATCATATGATTAAGAATGCAGTAGGAAGTTGCAAAGCCAGGGGAAGAAGAAGAATTGCACTATGCTAAGAAAATGTTCCACCCTTTAAACAAAACAAAACTTCTTAAGACTGAATTCATTTCATTATTGACTCAAAGTCTAAATTGGTTTGTAACAGGTTTCTCAATCTCAGCCCCATTGGCATTTCCTGCCAGAGAATTCTTTGTTGTAGGTACTGTCCTGTTCATTGCAGGACGTCTGTTCAGCAACATATTTTGCTTCTACCCACTAGATGCCATGAGCACTTCTTCGAGTTGTGACAACCAAAGGCGTCTGCAGGTATTGCCAAATGTCTCCTGTGGGTAGAGGAGGTAGTGTCTAGGAAGAGGAGAAAAATCAACCCTTATTGAGAACCACTGATTTAGAACAGTGTTCCTCAGTCACTGGGGTTTGTAAGCCTATAGGTCAATGAACTGATCCAAAGATCAGGGCCACCGAATGCTTAATCAAGCGTATCTCTATGAAATTGGGCAACGTGGTTGACCTGCCCACTTTTTCTAGGCTGTATTAGTCTGTTTTTACGCTGCTGATAAAGACATATCTGAGACTGAGCCTTACAAAAGAAAGAGGTTTATTGAACTTACAGTTCCACATGGCTGGGGAGGCCTCACAATCATGGTAGAAGACAAGGAGAAGCAAGTCACGTTTCATATGCATGACAGCAGGCAAAGAGAGCTTGTGCAGGAAAACTCCCGATTTAGAACCATCAGATCTCATGAGACTTATACACTATCATGACAACAGCATGGGAAAGATATGGCCCCATGATTCAGTTACCTCCCACCAGGTTCCTACCAGGACACATGGGATTTGTGGGGGTTACAATTCAAGGTGAGATTTGGGTAGGGACACAGCCAAACCATATCACAGGCCATGCTGCCCCCATTCATATTCTCTTTTTAATTATCTCCTTTATCTATATGGACACGGCATGACTCAGGTGAGAATCTGATTTGATTTACAGTAAAGGTGCAATATAATAGCAAATTATTTTAATGCTTTTCAGTTTCCAAACACAAAAAACTTCTGTATTTTGATGAAACTATATGTAAATTGAAAAACTAAAGTCAAGAAATACTACTTTATGCTCAGCTTTATTTATTGTTTTAAGCTCTGAGTTACTTTGGTGAGGCTAAGAAAGAAAAAAAACTTCAGACCAAAATGAAAAGGAAGAATTAACAAATCATAGAAAAATAAAAGAGAGCACTGCATCTAATACATTTTGGCTCAGAGCTAAGATCCCAAATTCAATTCTCAGTAAGAAACTACAAATAAAAGGAATGAAAAAACAAGAGCTTAGGTTCCCAGCACTAGGAAAGCAATCCCTTTGAGATGCTACAAAGTGGTTCAGAATGGGGTTGGAAGAGAAAATGGCCCAGCGTTGAATAAGGAGCAAGAGTCCTATTCCTGGTCCCTGGAAAACTTGTTGAGTACTTCACAATCAGAAGCCTCTTTCCTCTCAGGCACGTGCTCACAGTCTAAAAACATGGCACAGTTGCAATCACAGAGAAAGGCACTCTTAGTCACACATACCTGTTGTAGGAGAGAAAGGCCAACAGAAACAGCAGACACGCTAACACGTCAGCTCTGCCAACAATCCCAGCCACCTTGAAAGTTAAAATAATAAAAAGTGAAAACCTTGGATAATTACTTTCAGAAAACCATTACACAAATATATTACAGAAATGTATTTGTTTTTAGGTAAATGAAAGATATAATAAAACAGAAAACTCACTGTCCTTCAAGTTCTGCTATATGACTAACCACCTCTGATTATCATATATATTTAATAACGAGTTTATGCAAGGAAAAAGAAGATGGGAGGGGCAAGATTTCCACACTTTGTTTTTAAGCTGTCTTCTTAGAGAGTCAATTCACGGCACCAAAAATTATTCATTAATTATTTTTTAAAATTTTTGAGCAATATTTGAGAGCCAGACACTGTGTTCTTCTGGGTACCATAATGCTAATGGAGCAGACAATATTATAGAGGACTAGAAAAAAGTAAGCTGAAAATCAATACTTTTAACAAGAATGGGGCCAGGCAGGATGGCTCACATCTGTAATCTCAGCACTTTGGGAGGCCAAGGCGGGCAGATCACTTGAGCTAAGGAGTTCAAGACCAGCCTGGGCAACATGGCAAACCCCCATCTCTCCAAAAAATACAAAAATTAGCCAGGCATGGTGGCACAGGCCTGTAGTTCCAGCTACTCAGGAGATTGAGGTAGGAGGATTGCTTGAGCCCTGGAGGTCAGGGCTGCAGTGAGCTGTGATTGTGCCACTGCACTCGGCCTGGGCAACAGAGTGGACCCTGTCTCAAAAAATAAATAAACAAAAAGGGGAATGACTTTGAACTCATGATTGCCATATATGAGTATATGTGTGCAAGTGTGGGTGCGTGCATGTGTGCATATTTTTCTTAGCTCTATCACTGAAAGAGCCTATAAATATAATACCTCAGTAGCAAAGGCCAACTTGACACTAACCACAAACCATTTCTAAGAGTACATCATCTTCTTGGAAAACTGGCTGATACCAGGGCTGAGGCTGGGAAAATTCAAGAGGAACTTGGATCATTTTATGTCAGAAAGTAAGAAAATGCTTATAAATCAACAGTGAAAAGGGCACAGAAGCCAGAAACAAGGGGCCCCCATTGAACAAATTTAAGGCAAATTGGATATTGAAATAAATGCGGACAATAATATATTATAAACCACTGAAAATGAAATCCATTAGTCTATACTAATAATAAATACAGCCATGCATCGAATAATGACATTGAGGTCAACAAAAAGCCACATATATGATGGTGGTCCCTCAAGATTATAATACCATATTTCTATTGTACCTTTTCTATGTTTAGATACATTTAGATACACAAATACTTATCATTGTGTTACAGTTGCCTACAGTCGTCAGTATGATAGCCTAGGAGCAATAGGCATACCACCCAGGTTTGTGTAAGTATGCTTCATGATGTTTGCACAATGACAAAATCACCTAACAATTCATTCTCAGAACATGTCCTCATCATTAAGCAATGCATAATTGTATATGCATAAATGAATGAGTGGATACATACATATGTACATACATGCATAGAGCAAGGAAGTGAATGGGAAAGAAAGGAGACCGTTTCCTTCATTAAAAAACCAGCTAATGAATGTGGAGGGAGCAGTGGGGTTGGAAAATAACCATTTTGCTTCCAGAAGAGTAAAGACTGGATCAAGCAAGAATCTTCAACAATATCAATAGATGCTAAATACCTAGGGTATGAATGTTTTTGAGGTGCAAAGTATTAGCAGAGTTTCAAAGTGTCTATTTACTATTTATTAGATGAAAAAATTTAAAAAACAATATGGGAAAAATGCATTATATCCCACTATGTCTTAACTGTGGCATCAAATTAAAATCATCATTCCTGAGAAGGAATCTTCATTCATTCAGTATTCTAGCAGGGACATACAACCTGAATATAATCATGAGAAAATATCAAACTCAACATAAGAAACATTCTATAAAAATATGAATTAAATATATATTATACTTATAAATTATAATAAATTTTATGTGTAGTAATATTTTGTAAAATTTTATTGCATAGTAATTTATTCTAATTTATATTATACCATGATTCATAATTATATGTCATAATTTAATCAATTATAATATTGTATCTATTATTATATACTATATGTATAATACATTAAACATATATATTTTGTACATTTTATTACTTATACATTATGCATTTGCATATAATATACTATATATCATATACTATTTACATATTATGTATTTTTAATAAAATATGCTCTATAAATCATATGTAGTATATGTTATAAATTATATAACATACTATATTATATATTATATATATTATGTTATATATTATATATGTATATTATATATGGTAGAATATATAATTATATATTGCAATATAACATGTTAATGACATTTTTATTTTACATGTTCTAAATATTAATTATAATATTTATTATATTTAATATAAATATTTATTATAATATAAATATTTATAATATTTAGAACAAGATTATAATATAAATTCTAAATATTATAATCTATAAATTATAGAAAGACAATGAAGACTGGTAACTGTTTCAAACTAAAGGAGACTAATGAAAACTAAAGAGAAATGACTAATGCTTTCGGCTTTCAAAAATATACAACTAAATTATTAAAGTATAAAGATATATGAATTATGTAAGCTACTCGCAAATACTTCAGAAAATAATGTTTTTATATATTGAGAGAAAGAGAGGAAGGTGATAAAACAAATGTGGAAAAATGTGAAAAATTAGTGAAACTGGATGGAGAGTATACAGTTATTTTCCATATTTTTTAAGTTTGAAATTATTTCAAAAAATGCATTACTTCAGAAGAAGACTGAAATGGAAGAGGGGAAACATGACTCTACAAACCTTCATACTATTTTGCTACATAAGATGTCTCTGTATTTCTCTTACTTTTTAAAAAAATCCAATAAATAAATAGTCAAGGAAAAAAACGGGATATAGCTTTTTAAAAATGCCCCAAAGGGCCAGGTGCAGAGACTCACACCTGTACTCCCAGCACTTTGGGACGCTGAGGTGGGCGGATCACGAGGTCAGGAGATCAAGACCATCCTGGCTAACACAGTGAAACCCCGTCTCTATTAAAAATACAAAAAATTAGGCGGGCGTAGTGGTGCACACCTGCAGTCCCAGCTACTCGGGAGGCTGAGGCAGGAGAATAGCTTCAACCCAGGAGGCAGAGGTTGCAGTGAGTGGAGATTGTGCTACTGCACTCCAACCAGGGCGACAGAGCAAGACACCGTTTAAAAAAAAAAAAAATGCTCCAAAGAACAGGTACCATAAGAGCTGAATGATAAGGAACAGCTCACAAGGGCACTGAATCAGGCTGACATTTCAGGCAGAGCAACAGCATCACCCACATCACAGAAGACCTGAGGTCCATGGCATGTTAAAGAATCAATCAACAATTAATAGTGGGAAATAGTTTTCTGGAAAATATACCTATAAACATCCTCACAATGAGCACACTTTGCAGTCATGAAGGAGAGGCAGTGAATAAGCATGGAGGTGGCCAGGTGCGGTGGCTCACACCTGTAATCCCAGTACTTTGGGAGACCGAGGTGGGCAGATGACTTGAGCTCAGGAGTTAAAGACCAACCTGGGCAACATGGAAAAACCCTGTCTCTACCAAAAATACAAACGACCAACTAGGTGTGCACCTGTGGTCCCAGCTACTCAGGAGGCTGAGGTGGGTGGATTGCTTGAGCCCAGGAGGTGGAGGCTGCAATGAGCCAAGATCATACCACTGCGCCCCAGCCTGGGTGACAGAGCAAGACCCTGTCTCAAAAACTTACAAAAAAATAAGCATGGAGATAAACAATTCAAGGTCTGAATGTAGACTTCTGTTGCCAACTGAAATTTGGTTTTGTTATGTTTAAAATGAGTGTAACACCCACTCCCCAAGGGTGATTGTAATTCATGAGATGATATATACACAAAGGACCTGCTAGATAAATGCTGGTGTGCTTCTTTCTCACTCCCCCCCCCACCCCACCCCACCCCACCCCCGCCCCGGAGAAATTGGGTGGAACTCTTAACTCTGAAATAGGTTTTCCTGTGGGGCTTATGGAGATCATTGTTTTACTTTAAGGCTTTACATCTACGAGATCTTAATTGTAAGCTTTATTAGATTATCTAATATTAATCTGTTAGTTAAAATCTATGTAAAACATAACTCAATTATACACACACACAAATTGACTGACAGTGAGTCAAATATTGAGAAAAATTCCAGTCCTATTTACATTAAGAGAAACCTGGACATGGTCAAAGAATAGCATTGGCAATACAGAGCTGAAAGCTATCACCTGACGTGGCTGCTTGTACCACAAGCTATTCATTGATTCATCAATCTACAAGGAACCTGAGTATCAAATTAGGAAGACTGCATGACTCAAGAGAAGAATGCAGTGACAGTGTGGTGTCACCACAACGTCAAGGACCAGCTCAGACTCACAGTCTGTAAAGCCAAAGTGTGTACGGGTCACCTGTAAGCCCAGATCTGCTCTGACTACACTACCATCTTCTTGAGCATTTAGCTCAGTATCACCTGCAAGTCTTCCTGAAGGTTAAACAGAGCCCAGCTCGCTAGCAACAGTATTAAGATAAGCCTTAGCATCCGGACCCAGAAGGGCACTCATCACAGCACAACTGATGTAGCCAACAGCGAGACTTGCAAGCTGTTACTAGGTGTAGCAAGTTGGAATGAGGCAATCACAAGCTAGGCAAGTTTAACTAATGTGTTAAAGGCATCCTGCAGCCCGGCTTCTTGCATTGCAGCCAGTTTGGAAGAGGCAATCGCAGAGTGCGCCAGCTGGATATGCCCAGATGTAAAGAATATAGTGTCCCTTGCAGGAGAAGCTCAAAGAGGGTGTTGAAATATTGGTGTAACATTGATAGGCTCTTTTGCCAGGCCAAACCACTAAACATGCATTGAACACCTATTCTATATCCCTGTTGAACTGAGGTATTTGGGGCAAAAGGCTAGATATCTAAAAATGAGTGCTATAATAGTCATTAACAACTGTATGTCTAGACCAGCCATTCCTTGTGATTCAATTAGTCAATATCATCATGTTCAGTAATTGTGTGTTTCAAATCCAGTTAGCAAATGTTTTCCAAGTGGCTCCTCTTAGCCAGATCCTGTGTCAGTTGGAAGCATACAATCAGCCTCAAAATGTTTAACATCTAGTGGGGAGTCAAAAGAGGACATTAAATAGCACACAAGGAAACTGCATGCATCATAAGAGAATAAACCATGACCAAGAGAAGACTGAAGAGATTAATTTTTACTACAGGATCTAGGAAGGCTTCACAGGTCTGGCCATGTAAACTGTGACTTAAAGATAGACAAGGAAGATTTCAGGCAGCTCAAGACAAGGGAATGCTCAGCCTAGGCCTGGAAAGGAACAAAAATGCTTTGCAGGTGGAGGATGCAAGAATGGAAGAGAAAGAGAGGTCTGGAGCTATATGGAGTGCTTCTGGAAGGGGAGGCCTAAGATGACAAAGAGCATGGAGTAAATAAAGAAGTGTGGAGGGGCAATGGGAAGCAAAGACGGTACATTAAGCGGGAGCCAGTTGATTTTATGACAATGTAGGCGGAATTGTAGGGTGCTGGCAAGTACAAAAGCAATCGGCCAGTTCATAGTTAGTGAAAAATACATGCAAATGGCCAGCACGTATTTCAGCCTCAAACTACAGATTTCCATTACCACCATGGTGGCTGTAACCTAGGAACTGCAGCCTGTAACAAATATTCAAATACTGGAAGGAAAAACATCAGTGATCATAATTGGATAGAATTCAAATAATGTAACCCTAGCAAGGTTAACACAAATTGCAAATTAGGAGTTAATTTGCT
Organism: Cebus imitator; assembly: GCF_001604975.1. Lineage (NCBI taxonomy): Eukaryota > Metazoa > Chordata > Mammalia > Primates > Cebidae > Cebus > Cebus imitator. The sequence continues at coordinate 167,622 of NW_016107860.1, forward strand.
CTAGAAACTTGTCTTTTGGAACATCACCAATAAGATTTATATAAAGTATACTATATATGTAGAAGGCTATTGGTATTTATTTTATCTGCAAGTTTGAGGTCCATTAATGTCAGACAGGTCCAGGAACTCACAACTAACGCATAGAAACAGCTAAAAACCAGATGGACTGATTAGATTTGATCATAACTAATTTTCTCTTAAGTCTTCCTATCCCAATTCTGGAAATGTTGACCTTCACCTTCAACTCCATATATCTGCGTTTTCTGCCCTTGCTCTCAACTTGACCTAAGTGCATTTCTGCAAATCTGTAACGTCTCTACGATGACTAAGCTTTAATTATCATAGAAGAATTACAATAACTTCCTCCATTTTCCCAATGTCTCTACTGATTTTTGTCATGATTCAGGATTCATAAAAACACAAATTTCCCAATAAATACACTGTCAGGAAATCATTCCAGTAATCTCAAAGGCTTACGTGAGGAAAGCTCTGGCTCTGCCTCATTTATTGCTATACCCCTGCACTGAGTGACTATCTTATAGTCACTGTATTATAGCCACTTGAATATTCATTGAAAGACTGAGTAAATAAATGAATTTGTCCCTATTGACTTAAATTAAATATAATTTTGCTCTCTGCTAGAGTTCTTGTTTTGTTTTATAACATATTGCTTTATCTTGCATCTATTTACATGCAGGTTCTTTGGCTTTTCAATGAGTTTGTGAAATTGTGGGTAGGAATCCTGCTATTCACCCACATATTCCCCTGGTAGAATGCCTTACACCAAGCAAGTATAGTCAGCCCTCCATATCCCTGCAGTCAACCAACTGATGATCAAAAATATTCAGTAATAAATAAATACAACAATAAAGATAATATAAATAAAAACCAATATAGTCTAACAACTATTTGCATAGTATCATAAGGAATGTAGAGATGATTTAAAGTATATGGGAGGATATGTATAGATTATATGCAAATACTACAGCATTTTATTTAAGGGACTTGAGCATCCTCTGATTTTGGTATCCTTAGGGGTCCTGGGACCAATCTTTTGCAGACACTGTATTTGTATTCACTAACTATTTATTGATTACGTAATTAATAAAGCAAATGCTTAATCATATCAATGTGTTCAAATTAAACCCCAGTTAAAAAATTAAAATTTTCCATCCTTTCTGAGATAATTTATGATCCCATTTTTGTTCTTCTTTAACAAAGAGGAGATAATTCCCAGTAATTCCCTCTCCCACAAAGCCAAGGTCTTTTTAAAAAAAAAATTGTTAGGGCCAGGTGTTGTAGCTCACACCTGTAATCCCAGCACTTTGGGAGACTAAGGCAGGAGGATTGCTTAAGCTCAGGAGTTCCAGACCAGCCTAGGCAACATAGCAAGACCTTGTCTCTACTGAAGGAAAAAAAAAAAAAAAAAAAAGGCCGGGCATGGCAGTGAGCACCTATGGTCCCAGCTACTAGAGAGGCTGAGGTGGGCAGATTGCTTGAGCCCAGGAGATGGAGGCTGCAGTAAGATATGATCATGCCATTGCACTCCAGTCTGGGCAACAGGGTGAGACCCTGTCTCAAATAATAATAATTTATCTCTCTGTCTTCTGGAAAGTACATCTCTTTTTCTATTTCTCTGTCCTCCTCCTACTTAGAAACATGAATTGAAATCTATGACTAAATAATAAGACCTCTAATTTTACTTTGTCATGGAAATTGTTTTGCAGGCTAAATTTCTCTGCCTCCTTCTTACACTTCCTTCAGAGCCTTATGAATGTAAGCACCCTCGCTAACATCCTTCCCTAAATATCCAGCTCTCAGACTCCTCTGTCCCTTTCATTGTGTTCCTATGGATTGTTTTTGATTAGTACAAAAACGTGTTGAAATGCTTTTTTAAAGGCCATTTTGCTAATAGGATTTTCTCCTTTTCTTAGGACCCAACCTTAACCAGTTCCTGATCACACTGCCAAAGGCTGCGTGTGTTTTATGCACTCTCTCTCCGATACCTCTGAATTGAAACTGTTATTGTCCTACTCATTTGTTCTTTTCTACAGCAATTGTCCCCAAGATACTCTAAGCACAGATTTCCAATTGTACTTGAAGAATTGTCTGTCAGAAATAAAATACTGTCTATGGTTTTATATTAAAACATGCCATTGGCCAAGCATCATATATTCTGTATGTCTAGTAGTAGTAGTCCTTGATTATTTTTCTTCATATTCTATCCAAAAGGAACATTAAAACCTTAAGTATTGCTCTTATTTATTTTCAATTCACTTCAAAAAATTTTCATCATAATTTTAAATACTTAAAAGGATGTAACTTCATATGCATTGTAGCTATTAACATTTTAAAATAAGGTCATAATGTTCCTGTTTTAAATCTACCAAGTGGAATTTGAACACTATAGCAACTTGAAGCTCATCATCTTCCATGTACCCAAACATGAATAGACTCTTCTTTAACTGGTAGACACTTCATACCCTTTCTCCTTGAACTCACACTCATTGTGCTTCCCCCTCACCATTTTTGTGAATTACATAGTTATGCTTTAAGCTATGCTTAAGAATATTGTATTTATCATCCTTCTCCCTATATTAAAAATATATACAATTAAATTTATATTTAAAATTTTTTTGACCATAAGCTTCTACGTGTTGGATTACTACTCTAATTATTAATTCACAGATGTTTGATATATCATAAAGCAGAAAGTGATAAATAATAAATATAAAAAATTACCTCTTAATAATCTAGGTATAGCAGATGTCTTTTCAATAAGTTCAGTTGTCTGTGGCTGAATCTTACCTTTTGTTAGACCACGACAGCTAGCAGCATTAATACTAACTATTCCTAGCTTTCATCTTCATAGGCTGTTCACATAAATAAGTGAAAATGGAAGTAGGCCTGTTACAGCAATGACTTTATTCTTTGAACTCCAAGTTATTGGCAAATATCACATAATGATCTATCACCTTACATAATTTTTAATGATCTACCAGCTGACAATGCAATCAAGTCCTCCTTTAATTTGATCAAAAGCAAATAATTTAAACATAGCCATCATTTGAGTCACCTGTCATTACAGTCATTTACTGTCATGATTTCTTTTAAGTACAGCAGAAAGGCTTTACTGAGACTCAACAAAGAACTATTACTTATGCCTCAGACTCATCCACTTAAAGGCACCTTGTTCAGTCTAAAATACAAAGAGTTGGAAAAATGACCTTCAACAATGCAATTTTTTATAAAGTGATCATGCTTTATCACCCAATCAAAATATATTTTTGTCAAAACTTTGAGCTTACAGATTTAGAATTTTGTTGATGAAAATTGCCCATCATAGTCTAAATGGCAAACTAGTCCTCATCATCAAACCAACTAGTCAAATCAGACTTCTTGTGTCTATTCAAATACACATATTATTATGCATCCCCATGACAACTATGTCACTCCTGAATTCAGAACACCAACACAGGCCACCATACCTTACTTCTAAGGCCATGTGGTATTCTTCATAGAGATATGAGTTAGGGAAAGATGTGAAGCCCTACTTTGGTTTGTGATGCCTTAATTGGAAGATGCCTTGCTGAAACCAATATCAGACTATTCCTTTGTAAGGTGCCTCAGAGGTTTGTACACTTGGGGCATAGTAAGATGCTGGTGTATGCAAGGTAGTCCCTAACTTTGTTAAAACGGGCAGAGGGCAAGTGAGAAAGGGTAAAGGGAACCACCATGACATTTTTACTGCAGGTGTGTTTTCAGGCAGATCAGCTTAAGGGGAGTGTCCAGAGAGATGCAAGCTAAGGCTCTGGAAACGTCTTGTAAAACTGTGGTGCCCATGGACCTCTCATCAAGTCTTCATCTACCCATAAACACATAAAACAAACAGCTGTGTTTACTGAGATGGGAAACAAAGTAAATTAAAAATGCCGTCTGCTTCAAGAAATGATGAAATAGATATTTTAAAGAGCACCATAGCTTCAAACTATCAATACCTTTTTTTTTTTTTTTTTTTGAGATGGAGTCTTACTCTGTTGCCCAGTCTGGAGTGCAATGGTGCGATCTTGGCTTACTGCAGCCTCCACCTCCCAGGTTCAAGCAATTCTCCTGCCTCAGCCTTCCGAGTAGCTGGAATTACAGGCACCCACCACCATGCCCAGCTAAGTTTTTTTGTATTTTTAGTAGAGATGGGGTTTCCCATGTTGGCCACGCTGGTCTTGAACTTCTGACCTCAAGTAATCTGCCCCCTTCAGCCTCCCAAAGTGCTGGGATTACAGGCATGAGTCACCATACCCAGCCAATACTTTTAAATACATTTTTCATCACTCATACAATAACTACCCTTCCTATTAAGTAACTTGGGAAACAATATATAAGGCTCCTAAGTCTGTCTTTCTAACTTGAAGAATGTCAGTCTAACTTTTTATAGTCCTCTTCCAGCACTTACAGTTCTGCATAATAAACATTATAAATATAAAGCAGAGTGAGAAAAGGTAAAATATAAATGTGGAGCAGGAACAATGACTCAGCATGCTAAGTGCCTCAAAATGGCCCTTGCTGCTTAAAACACATTAGGACTTAAATTTTCTGCAAATACAAAACTGAAACAACTGTGGCCATTCATTACTACCTGTAATAATAACAGCAGTTATTTAGAAAAGCAGTTAAATCCAGGAGGTGCAATAAAACCAATTTGAACACTCAAAAGGAAATGATGTCAAACAAAATAATTTATATATCAATATAAACATTTGAGTAGCGTGACTCACATGGTTTTGAAAGGGAAAAAAGATCAGCTTAGCTTATATGTATATATATACACATACATACATATCTATATATACACACCTATATACATGTATATATATGTGTGTATACATGTATACATACAAACACATATATACATATTCGTTATTTCATTGAGATCCAATTACACTTACCGCCTCAGTATGAATAGGATGCACAGCAAAAAGCAATGCCGTTACAAAAGCAAGTCCACGATTCTTGAAGACAGTTTTATCACAGGTGTACATCAGCACAAAAGTCACTAAGCAGTGTAAAATTATATTTACTGCATGAAAGTAGAACGGGTTCATACCAGTCAAAAATATGTTAAGCCTAAAAAAAAAAAAAAAAGAAAAAAGAAAAAAATTGCATTTACAAACTCAACATAAGCACAAGGAAAGCAGAGAGAATCCATCATATAAAAAGATAAGCTGTTGGATTAATGATTTTTAAATGATTCCTAACATTGGGTTAATTTTTATCTTCGGGTATGTATCACATTTTTCCTATTTCAGAATGTCCCATGTGCAGAAATCCATGCATGTACAACACAATATTATTTCAGGGAACTTTGGTCTCACCGAGAAGGCAGGCAAACAGGTGCTGAGCCTGTCTGTCCCTCACTCTGTGGCTACTGCAAATACACTCCCTTAATATTCTTGCTTTCTTGCTGGCTCTTTCTAAGCAACTGAGTGTTGAAAGTCCAAACGGCGGTAGGTCAGAGTCACAGACACTGGAGATGAACAGAAACCATGAAACTACGATTGTAGTCACAGTTGGGACAAATGAGACATGAATGTGTTCTCTCGCCCATGGTGCCACCAGGAACCAGATAATGCATCTGGAAGCTTCATCTAATTACCACCCCACAAAGGAAGCTTTAGAGAACCTACATGCTATTACCAGCTGCAGCTGAAATGAAAAGATGAGCAAAAGCATCACGTTCCAGAATGCATATGAAATGTTTTTTAACAAAAATTCCCACAGATCTCAGTCCCTGATTTCTAAGACTGTTGCAAGGAAACTGAAAGAGAACCACAAAGGGAAGGAAAAACAATTGTTCAACATCGTAAAAAAATACTTTTATGAAAAAGAAAAGCAGAATAGAGAGACTTCTGAAGCTTGCCTTAAATTTAATAAAAGGACATAATGCACCCAATTGAGTCTGTGGGGTTACAGAAAAAATACTCTTGCGCAAGGTATGGTTCTTTTCAGGGAGCATCAATACCCTAAGTGGTCCTGACTATAGTTGCCTATACTCCAGTCCATTTTACCAAAACAGCAATACCGGGTCTTCAATTTGCAGGCCTTTGGTCTGCTTCTCTTATAGAAACAGCTCCTCTTTGCCAAAACAACTAAGAATGAAAAAGTCATCTTTAGAGATGACATACACATATTCTAAATAATTGACGTAATTGTACACAGCTTTAATCTACAGAATTTTAAACATCTCAAGCTTTATTTGGACATATGAATGTAAATGTCATACTTACTAATAAACTCCATTTTCACTCCCACTAAAGTAATCAGAGTTTTAACCAAGCCTAGAAAAATGAATTGTTGTATTGGATCCAACTCCAGGGCTCTGATGCAAGATTTGTCCCAGCTGTATGTTGGCAGACCCATGAGTCTGCACACACTGCAGCATCCTCAATACAGGAACCTGGTTGGAAATTACCCATCCAGAGGGAAAAAGGAATAGGCAGTGGACTAGAGAACTCACAGGTCCAACTAAAGCAGAGAGACCAGCATGCCATTCCTATGTAGGAACACACACAAGGCAGCAGGGCTGCTTCAAGTCAGAAAGCTTGGGATGGGAGAATTGTTAAGGAAAGGCAAGACCAAGTGCCGGTCCTTGGAGTACTCAGATACAGTTCCTTAGGAGCCCACCCCTCTGAGGCTGATTTGACACTGTTTTCCACTTCATCAGGCTGAGCCTTCCAGACTAACTAAGACATTCATCTAAAATTCATTCACACCAGTGAAGATGATGAGAGAAAACAGGCAATCTCACATCCAATTGGTAGGTGTCCAAATTGGAAGGCCTCTTGGTTGGTAACATGCGTCAGATGCTTTAAAAGGAATATACTTTTGACTGAAAATTCCACTTCCAGGAATTTTCCATAAGGAAGTAACCAGAAAAGTTTGTATAAAATACAAAATATATATAAAATATATATACACAAGTATATATATAAATACATATATATGTACATATACATATAAAATATGGAGAGTAAATATACAAGAATGCATCTCACAGTGTAAATTGTAAAAATGGCAATAGTGAGAAAGGCAAGACATCTAACGAACCAAATCCTTGATAAATTTGACTATTCTCAAGCATCCTAAAATTTAGATAATAAATTTGGATTACAAATAATAGCACCGTTTCTTAAAAGAGGACATAAGGCTTATTTTTGCAAAGTATATATTATTCGACCATTTGAAATCTAAAAAGCATTATTAAGGATGGCATTATTACTATATTACCATACTCTTTTCAGGTATTTAACATATATCCCTTTCTCCTTCCAAAAACAGTATAAAGGGCTGGGTGCAGTGGCTAATGCCTGTAATCCCAGCACTTTGGGAAGCCATGGTGTGTGGATCACCTGAGGTCGGGAGTTCGAGACCAGCCTGACCAACATGGAGAAGCCCCATTTCTACTAAAACATACAAAATTAGCCAGGCATGGCGGTGCACACCTGTAATCCCAGCTGCTCAGGAGGCTGAGGTAGGGGAATCACTTGAATCTGGGAGGCGGAGGTTGCGGTGAGCTGAGATTGCACCACTGCACTCCAGCCTAGGCAACAAGAGTGAAACTCTGTCTCAAAAAACAGACAACAAAAAAAATGGCATAAAATGGTAGGCATGAGTCACCTTTGTGGTTCATACGCATCATATCTGAAAATGTCATGGCACTATCCACGTTATTATTTCTTGAACTTAGTCAAGGTTTAGTCAACGTCTTAAAAAATACTTTTGTGAGACAGAAATGCAGAACAGAGAGACTTCTAAAAGCTGCCTTAAATTTAATAACAGGACATAATGCACCCAATTCCATCTGTGGGGTTATAGAGAAAACACACTTGTAGAAGATATGGCTCATGCATCAGAAGCTTTAAAAGTTACACACCAGAATGCCTGATGTTTGAAGTAAATTCAGTTAGATGCCAAAATATAAAATAAATTGCTGAATGAGGAGCCCCTGCAGTTATGATGTAATGGTGTGAAAGTCCCTTACCTGGAACCTAACATTGGTGAATCTAAGCTTTATGAAATCACCCTGAATCTGGAGTTAGGAGTATTTTTTAAATATCTAAAAAGATGGAGAGTGAATTCTCCAAATTGTAGACAAGTGAGCTTGAGACAAAATGCTAACAAAAGGTTCTAGCATATCCTACATGTGATCACGGAGAAAAGAATCTGATTCTGAGAGACAATATGGGTTCACAGAAAGGGGGTTCACTGATTAACCTCATAATTTAATAGAAAATAGGATGTGATAGATGCATTGCATCTTTATTTTAACAAAGGCATTTATCAAAATCTCCCTGCAAACGAGATAGCCTAAGACAGATTTGCAGCAAACACCCAAGAGTAGTGAATAATCAATCGATGTCTCCTCGGACTGAAATCTTCAGTGTATGTCACAGGGTTCTGATATTACCTCTGTTCTGTCATATATATACATATATACACACACACATATATATATATATTTTTTTCTTCTTCTTCTTCTTCTTTGAGACAGTGTCTCGCTCTGTTTTCAGGCTGGAGTGAAATGATGCAATCTCGGCTCACTACAACCTCTTCCTCCCAGGTTCAAGTGATTCTCCTGCCTCAGCCTCCTGAGTAGCTGGGACTACAGGCGCCCACCACCACACCTGGCTAATTTTTGTATTTTTAGTAGAGACAGGGCTTCATCATGTTGGCCAGGATGGTCTCAATCTCTTGACCTTGTGATCTGCAGGTCTTGGCCTCCCAAAGTGCTGGGATTACAGGCATAAGCCACTGCGCCTGGCCTTTATCAATATTTTAATCAAAGGTTTAATGAAACTATACAATATATTCTTATCAAGATTACAAAATGCCTTTATCTGGAAAGGAGAGTTAATACGCTGGAAGGCTAGCTGCCATTCACAAAGAGTTTAAATGGCTGAAATTGTTAGCTAATTCTAACAGGATTAGACAGAATAGTGGTAAGAATAAATATTCACATGGGGATATACAAGATAACAAAATACTTGCAGTCTAGATCAAAACTGTACATAGATAATTGCCTGAAGCTTTTATTTGCCTTCAACCGAAAGAGTTAATATGTCTTGGTTATCAAAACAGACCAAACCAGACAGACCGGGAACTGCACAAGTCAAACAATTTTTATTTCAATTTACACAATCACATATTTATTAAACATGTACTACATGTCAGATATGATTCAAGGTCCAGAGATATCAAGAGAAGTAAGATGTGGCATCTGTTCCCAAAGAATTAACAGCATAGTAGGAGCAGGCAAGGTAATTAAACAGCTAATTAAATGTTAAAGAATTCTGGCAATGGAAGAACCTACCAGGTGCAGAGACAGGGAAGAGGGAGGTATTCTACCTGAGGATGGGAGAGGCAAGATAGGTGGTATCCAATGTGGGGCAGCAGACCCTCAGAGTGCTTTTTAAACAGAGCACCTTCCCAGAAGAACTTCAGGATGCTGAGCAGAGAGGCAAGACCATCAGAAATGATGTCTCTTGAATGTAGGTCTGAGGAAATGGAAGATGCTCAGCCTAGAGAAAGATGACAGAAATGATGCCAAGTTCTCCAGGGGAAAAGAGCTTTGGCATATATATGGCTATATCCACAGTGTTTAGCACAATGCCTCATTCATGATTATCACACAATAAGCATTTTGGATGAATGAATACACATGAATGAATGAATGAAAGTAATACTAAAGGAATGCACTTATGCTAAGTAGCTCCCTAGGGAAAAACTACAAGTCAATAAAGATGTTGCAAACTGACTTCCGAAAGGCTAAGTTTAGCCTGCAGGTTGTTCTGTTTCACTTTCATACCTCTTTTCTATTTACCAGCGTTTTAAAAACAGGTGGCTTCACATAAAAATTTCCAGCTTCGGCTGGGTGCTGTGGCTCACGCCTGTAATCCCAGTACTTTGGGAGGTTGAGGCAGGTGGATCACGAGGTCAGGAGTTTGAGACCAGCCTGACCAACATGGTGAAACCCCGTCTCTACTAAAAATACAAAAATCAGCTTGGCATGGTGGCATGCGTCTGTAATCCCAGCTAGTCAAAAGTCTGAGGTAGGAAAATTGCTTGAATTCAGGAGGCGGAGGTTATAGTGAGCCAAGATCACGCCACTGCACTCCAGCCTGGGCAGGGTGAGACTCTGCCTCAAATAAAGAAAGAAAAGAAAAATCCAGCTTCTCTTGAAATATTAGAAGACCTGACAACTCTGGGCCTACATGGCTAAATTGAAGTATCTATGTGTCCATCTCAAGAGGACAAGGGCTCAGAAACTGCCATAGTGTCTACTAATTCCTATCATACTCCTAACCTGAAAGCATTCATTTATCATTATGCATACGATTTTTTTTTTTTGGTACAGTAAAGAGGAAAGTGAAATATTTCTTGAGCCTACATGACTACCACACATGGGCAAAAAAAGAGTCAAAATGACTGCTTGAAGAAAAATGGAACAAAGCATATTTCTGGAAGAGGAGAATATTCTCGTGTGCCTAAAAGTATAACAACATAACCTCACATCCACTTCACTTACTCTAAGATCAGCCTGACCGTTTTAGCATTTGAATTTTCAACTTTTAATATGCAAAGTACTGAGAGGCAGGCTTCAGCTCCAGGTAGGAAGTAACACTGAAGCTAGTACACATTTAAACACTTAAAATTATATCAGGTACTTAGATAACTAGAAATGTCCACACAGAAGAATAATGACAGCCCATATGAAACACCATCTAAAAAGAACAATCTCAGGTTCCGTATCACCCTGAATGTACCCTTATGAAAGTACATAACCAAGTTTTTAAAACACTCATTAACTATATTCCTCAAACGTTTTGAGTGTTTTTTCATACACTATAGGAAACTAATTTCTTTTTGTCATTGTATCCATCTCACTCAGCACACAAAAGATTCTAAATAAAAATTTACTGAACTTACATTAAGTTGACATGGGTTCATCTTTCCCTTTTGACTCTAAGAATCTCTCATTTTACTTGATGTAGCCTTCATTCTTCATTTAAAACCAGGCCAAGCAGTAGGAAATAAAATATATTTTTCTGAAATAATCTTAATAGCCATCTCTCACTATCTGAAAACCTTCCAGAGTTTGGAAAATATGAACCTAAATTGCCCCTTCTCCATCTGAACTCCCTCTGCCTTCTTGTAAAACTGTCCAGAAAGGTAAGGCCATGAGTTCTCAGCCATCTGATAAGCTGGTTTACAGCACTGCCATATCCCTTCCCAGGAAAGAGCACAGGATAACACAATCTGGCACCAAAGGGGGTTGTGGGGTAGAGAGAAAGGGAGAAGAAAGAGCAATTGACTACCCTCTGCCTCCTCACTCCCACAACCTGGAGCTTAAAATAAAGTCCGTCACTCTCTTTTAAGTTTCTTCTTTGACAATAGCTCTGGTTTAGGAAAAAAAAAAAAAAAAAAGTAACAGTCCGTATTTGTGAAATAGAGACACATACTAGCTAATATACTAGAGTCCTTCCTCAAAAGGACCCCAACTCCACATCAATCAAATGGCTCTACCTCAAGGAACTGGCATAAGTCTGCAAACCGGGTAAGACATCATGACTCTCCATTGCGGTGACCCAAGCCTGATTCCTGGCCCTGAACCTGGAGTTTTCCTGGAATAAAGATCAAGCAAAATTTTAGAGGGCTGCTCATCTACTTCATTTCTGGGACAATATGATTCATTAGCCACCACCAATGATTGCTGTAGGTCAAAACATTCTGATTAGCACTGTGTCCCAGAAGCCCATCATGGTCAAAGCATTCAGCTTGTCTTTGGCAGCTAAGCGCTGCCACTTGGTCTTTGGTACTCCTGGATCCCATCACCCCATGAAATCAGAAAGTCCACCTCAATGGCAGCATCTACCACATCACACCTGGCCTACAGAAGAGACCCACCAAAGAGCTCCTTGAAGTGGCAGGTGCTCCTTCACCAGTGTAATTCTCAAAGTCTCAGAAAAGGGAAAGTTATCAGGCCCTCCCTGGGAATACAATGGAGGCATGAGAGGGTGTGTGTGCAGGTGGCATGTGATAAATGCATGCCAACATTCCTATCTCAATGAGCCTTTGCATTCCTTTCTCTACATTATGCCAGGGAGATTTTGGCAACTCAACCTCATTAAACATGGGCCCCTATGAGTCCCAGCGGTTCTCAAGCGTCTTAATCACCTGGTGTGGTAGCTATAATTGTTGATTCTCTGATCCCATCCCAAGATATTCCAAGGTAATAGATCTGAATTAGGGCCCAGAGATCTGCCCCAAACAACCCATGTGATTCAAAGCCAGGTGAAACTCAGAACAATGGGAGACAGGTCTCAAAGCTTAAGAAAAGGCTGCCAGGGTTGCCCAGCTTGCCAGAAAAGCTCAAGTTTCTCAGCCATAATGCAACATACATTCTTTTCCAAAGACATACAAACCAGGGAAAAGAAAAAATTAAAAGTATCCCTTTATGATCTATTTCTGGTGTCTATAGTGATGGGTTCTCCAATGCTTTCTGTGTGGGTTTCCACAGCCCAATGCTAAGCATACAGCACATTCTCTTGTCTTTCTCTATTACTGTTCGTCTTTCTTTCCCCCACCCCTCTTGCCATCATTACAGCTCTCAAATGCTTATAAGAGGTATCCATAGTCTTCTTAGATCATTCAATCAATAAATAACAACATCTGGTTCTTCTCATTTTTCCTCTAAGGCAAATCCCTTTGGCCCTCAATCATTTTGGTTGTTCTTTTTCTGCATTCCATTCAGTAGCAGGAATAAATCAGCAAATCATCATCACTTAATGTATCTGAAGTACCAAATGATGTAATTCCCAGGCACCAAAGCAAACAATAGTGCAGAGGGGAGACTGACACTCTGCAGCAAAAGCAAAATTCACGGCTTTGATTTGAGTCCAATGCATCACATCCTTATCTGGCTATGAGGAAGCTGCCCCATGGGAAACGAGGTTATTGTCACTGTCACATTAGTACTAGAGTAATAGTACGGCTATTAGAGTAATAATTGTACCAAAGAAAGGGTAAGAAAACTGAGGGCAGGAAGATCAGTAAACATATCTGGAAGGTAGAAGAAAATCCTCAAAAAGAGAGCCAGTAAATAATAAAAATTAGAACACACCAAGGCCAAATATTTTAGTTTTAACTGAGCTATCAATTTTTAGCATTTTGTTTTCTTTTAAAGATGTGTGTTTGGTGGAGTACCTGTGTGTATGCAGCCTGACATCAACTCCCCAGAATTAACACAGACTTCCCAGTTGAGGGCAAAGTCCCCCACAAAACTCCTCACACTTCTGACATCAGCCACAGCTTCCCCCGGCCATTGGTACTTCTGACCAACTGGCTACATAATCAGGGCCTCTCACAACTCTCTCAATTTCGATCATTCATTAGAACAACTCAGAGAAATTTGGAAACCTTATACTTATGGTTCTAGTTTTCTTATAAATGATACAAGTTAGGACCAGTCAAATGAAGAAACCTGTGGGACAAGGTCCAGAAGGGTCCTGTGCATAAATGTTCTGTTTCTTCATGATGCTTCACCCTCCCAGCACATCAACCTATGATTGATTGATGAACCACGGAAGTTCAAGCAAATTTCAGTGTCCACAGTTTTTATTGGGGGGGTGTCCCAAAATGTAGGCATGATTGATTGAATCACCGATCACATAACAACTCAATTTTCAGCCCCTCTTCCCTCCTAGGAGGTTGGGATACAGGAATAATATCACATGGCTTGCAGCCCCAATCCTCTAATCATATAACTCCTCTTTATACCACAGCCAGCCTTCATCCTGTAACCATCTATCAGCCCACCATGAGTCAACTCCTTTTTAACATAAACTTAGGTGTGATCCCAGGAGTCCATCACGAATAACGACATTCCTTTCACTTGAGAAATTCCAGGGGATCAGAAGCTTCCTCCCAAGAATCCAGGACAAAGACCAGAAAAAAATCACTGTCATGTTAGTTTCTCTGATAAAATATTTTCAGGTCCTTGTAATCTATTTGATCCAACAAGGCCGTTCCTTATAGAAAGCATAGGCATGGATTAATTTTAGGACCCTGAGATCAGGGTCCTAAAATTGTGACAAACCCCTATAATTCTGGATTTTGAAGGTACAGCTGCTGTCTCTCACCTTGAACTTTGCAGCACGCATCTACCAACCATTTGTGCTTCCATCTGCAACCCAAGAAGAGTAGGATCCAAAAGTGCTACAGATCTTCAATCTCTTACCTAGAGTTACAGTCCTATCAAGTCACAATAGAAAGTCACAGTCATACCTTTCAGAATCTCTCAGTAAATTGAACCCACTGGTGTCCTCTGTATATATCTGAGGAAATTCCTAGTCTGCCTCCATTTTTCTTTTTGAGAGAGAAAGAACAAAGGTAAATTAGCCAAAAAGTAAACTTTTTCTCTACATTATAATCATGCAGCATTACCTTGGTATTTACCTAAAACTTTTGAACATTCACAAAAAAGATTTATTCATTCTTTAAAAATTTTATTTATTTTTAATTGACAAATAAAATTCTTTCTTTCAATGATTATTCTTGAGTCCCTACTTTGCAAACCAGGCTTAGTTCTAGGTGCTACAGATAAACCTCATGGAGCTTACACTGTAGTGAGGGGAGGTAAAAATCAACAATAAAAATGGTGTCAGATAGCATCATTCAGAGGAATACTAAGGCAAAGCAGGGTAAGGAAACAAGGGTAAAACACAGAGGAGGGTTTGCTACTTTAGACCACCTGGCCACCAGGGAAGGCCTCTGGGATGAAGTGACATTTATGCAGAAACCTAAGGTGGTGAGCACACAAGACCTGCACAGATCTGGGGGAAAGCATTCAGGGAGAACCATCAACACATGCAAGGCCTTTGGTAGCAGTGGGTTTGGCCTGCGCAAAGAACAAGGGCTCTGGAATGCTGGTGCAGAGAATGAGGTGGAAATTGGTAGATTGGGGTCAGAGAGGTAGCCACTGGGCAGATCAAAAAGGATGCTATAGAACAAAAACCATATCTTATCATTTGGAAAAGGAACACTGCCATTGTGCGGTCATGATCAGACATTCCTTACCTCTCTCTTTAAGTGAGATGACAACATACTCGAAGTTAGGAAAAATATGAATGTAGCTCCAAAGAAAGATAGAAAAGACACTGGTTGGTAATAATAAACTGCTTCAGAAGGTGACTTCCCAGCCTTCATTCAGGGACTCACCTATAAAAACCCTCATGAGTCCAAAAATATATCCCTCTCACTTTCCATCCCTCCTACACTACCAGGCTGTAGTCTAAAGCACATCCTACCAGATTATAATCACAACCTCCTCCTCTTGGAGCTTCCAAGATAACCTTAGGGTGGCAAAAATTTTTCAAAGGCAGTTTTTCATTTTTCTTTTTAAAGTTTTTCTTGCCTCCAATCACATTTTCCCTTGGCTATTTCTGTCATTGAACATCCCAGACAATCTAGTCACATATCATACAGAATCTTCATTTGCTTCCTATGATGGACTTAGAAAACAAACTTATCAGCCATGTAGCAACAGGCTGTATCAAAGGAAATTCCACAGAAGTCAAATGAAAAGGAATAGAACCAAAAGGAACATATCACCATTTATTTAAGGTTCTGGGCATGAAGGTTAGTTGGTGTTTATTTTCATGGTTGGCATACTAATTGTAACTAAAAAATGCAAACTGCTGCAAAAAACTTTCAAGATCAAACATTAAAATGTTGCAAATTCCTATAGCTGCACATATTAAGATATTCAATTTTTTAGCTCTGAAGTTTTAAACTACCCACTTTCACTCTTACAGTTCATAATACCACCAGAAGCCCTTAATAAAATAAAGCATTATAGCAAATATAATCTAATAGGCTAAACACACACAGAGAGAATCAGGAGTTTAAAGTCCTTTAATTTGCTTAGTTTCTCCATCTTTAACATTAAAAAAATCATTGGTTCTTGCTTGTTGAAGCAGACTTCCACTTGCTTACTGAATGGAATGGCACTGTAAACAATTCAGCAATATCTACTTCCCAAGAGAAGAGGGGTATAAAATTAAAAAGCTAAGTTTCTTTCAAACCATTCAGGACCACTTTTTCACAGGAGGTGTTATAGATATCACAGAGTTTGGTTCTGTGTCAATTCACTGTCTACAGGGTAGCTTAATCATTCTTCTTGATTTCAGGCTTACAAACAGGTCATGGCCAGAGGATAAAGAAGCAAAATGTTAAAAAGAAAGTTACTGCTACAGAGTCGCCGATGTTTTGATTCTGTACCACTATGGTCCAAAAATATTCCTGCATGCCCTTGGGCATGATAGCTATGAAAAGACTGAATCTGAGATTTGATTGGAAACAGAAAATCATTATAATTCTAAATCCACTTTAAGGAACACAAAGAGATGGTCATTTGCATCAGTTAGGGTTTGACTAGAAAAGCAGAATTACCAAGACTGATTCAGAAGAAGGGATGTACTTCAGGGATCTGACATTTTACAATTGCTGGAGCTGGTTAAATAGCCTATGTAACTGTGATGCTTCTGTGTCTAACTCAAGCTGAAAGCCAGCAGAGCAGCAGGGCCATTCTGGAAGAGAGAGTAAATGAACTTCAAGGAGGAGGAAGCAAGGGCAAGCTGGAACCCACAAGGATGAGCTAAAATATATGTCTGGCTCCTACTGCCTTTAAGGCTCCAACTGTAATAATGCTAGTGGCTTGCAAAAAGTCTGGCACTCTTTCCTGCAGAGCGGCATACCACACCTGCACATGATTCCTAGTACCTGAAAGAGAAACATCTGGAAAGCACTGGAGGAGCTGAGGGCCTGGCTGCTGCTGCAAACCAACAGCAAGTTCACCAGCATTTCTGTGGCAACATACACGAGGCCTAGCAGCAACAAAGCCCATGCCGACCTTCTGAATGCGACCACAGCCACTTCACTTTCACCCTCCAAATCTTGCAGAAATTTTTCTTATGGTTAGCCCTAACCCAGATCATCCTGCAAAAGCAATTCTAAGAAACATAGTCCCAACTTAGCTAAAGTGATGTAGTGCAAAGCCACCACATCTTGGTAAGCTGCCTTCATATTCCATCATCCCACGCCATCAAAACTGGTAAAAGTAGATGGTCTGATGACCCATTTCCTCATTTCAAATTTTAGCTAATTCCTTATTTGAAAAAATATATAATTAATATCTTTGCTACCTAAATACCTTTATTATTTATTAGTATACAAACAAGCACCTTTATAGCAATAAGCATTATGCATCTATAAATTACATTTATTCTTAAGGAATTTCTAGTTCTCAGTATGTGTGACATACATTCAATGAATCAAAAATAAACATGCTTTTGGTTTTTGTTTTGGGACGGAGTTTCGCTCTTGTTACCCAGGCTGGAGGGCAATGGTGCGATCTCGGCTCACCGCAACCTCTGCCTCCTGGGTTCAGGCAATTCTCCTGCTTCAGCCTCCTGAGTAGCTGGGATTACAGGTACGCGCCACCATGCCCAGCTAATTTTTTGCATTTTTAGTAGAGACGGGGTTTCACCGTGCTGACCAGGATGGTCTCGATCTCTTGACCTCGTGATCCACCCGCCTCAGCCTCCCAAAGTGCTGGGATTACAGGCTTGAGCCACCGCGCCGGCTTAAACTTATGTTTTAATAAAACATATGTTTGGAGTTTTGCACTAGGAAAGATCCTTTGAGGAGGACAAAAGACAAGCTACAGAGTGGGAGAAAATATTTACCAATCACATACTTGACAAAGTACCTGTATCTAGAATACATAAAGAACTTAAATACTCAGCATTAAAAAAAACACACTTAAAAATGGGCAAAAGACACAAAGGCACATTTATCAAAGAGAATAGGGAAAACGGGCACATGAAAAGATGTTTAATATCATCAGCCATTAGGTAATGGTACATTAATGCAGTACATATATAGGTGTGATATCACTACATACCTATCAGAATGGCTACAATAAAAAACAGCAACGATACAAAGTGCTGGCAGAGATGCACAGAAACTGGATTACTCAGACACTATTGGTAGGAACATCCAGAAAACAGTTTGGCAGCTTCATATAAAGCATATAAACATGCAGCCACCACATGACCCAGCAATTGGACTCCTGGACGTTTATCCCAGAGAAATAAAAAGTTATGTTTACACAGAAACCTGTAAATTAATTTTTATAGCAGCTTTATTTGTAATAGCCAAAAGCTAGAAACAACCCAGATGTCCTCAACAGGTGAATGGTTATACAAACTGTGGTATATCTATACAATGGAATACAACTCAGCAATAAAAATGAATGAACTATGGATACATGCAACAGCTTGAATGTTAAATAAAAAAAGCCAATCTCAATAGGTTATATACTATGTGATTCCATTTATACAACAGTATTTAAAAGACAAAATGATAAAAATGGAGAATAGATTCATGGCTATTATGGATTAGGGTGAGGGGATATGAATTAGGCAGTTGTTATAGATTAGGTGTCCATGACTGCAATAAAGAAGTACCAAGTATCCTTGGGATGGAACTGTTCTGTATCTTGACTGTGGAGGTAGTCTCTGAAATCTACACATATGATAAAGCTGCACAGAACTAAATACACACTTAGCAAAATTAAAAAAAAAATAGAAGTACATATAAAATGGGTGAAATCTGACTAAATGCTGTAGATTGCATCAATGTCAATTTTCTGGTTGTAATATTATACCATAGTAATGCAGCATGCTACCATTGGGGGAAATGGACAGAGCATAAGGAACCTCTGTATTATTACTTTAAACTTCATGGGAATGAACAATTATATTTTTAAAAGTTTTTTTAATTGGTTTGAAATTTCAAAGTTTTTCACTTGAGCATAATTTAAGATTCAGCTAAAATGCTTTGCACATATTTAAAGGGCCCCTTGAATTGTGTTTTCAGTAAAATAAAAATCATAAAGACATAATCTATGTGAAGTATCTAGGCCAATGCTTGGTTCATAGTGAATAGTTAATAAATGTGGCTTTCTGTCCTTCCTTGTAACATCCTGTAGAATGATGTGGGTCTAAAGTCATTGATGTCCTCCAGCTTCATGCTATTGCACTAGAAGATGCAGTTTCACCTCGGCTGACTATAGAGAAAACTGTCCAGTCTTATTTAAATCAGTACATGTAAGCATAGAATGACTACTTAACATTCTCTTTCTGAGGAGGCAGCTGTCTCTTTCAAATTAGTTCTGTGTTGCTCTTCTAGATTTGTAGCTCAGTCTTCTCAAAAAAGAGAGTGTATCTTTCATAGGCAGTAGCATATAATATATAGAGAGCCATGCCTCTTCAACACCAAGCTGCTTGTTACAATCATTGACTACCACAAGAGTCCCTCAGCTCTCTTCCTCCCAAACCCCTCAACTCTCCTTTGCTCTTGTTCTGTCAACCCCTAGCTAATTTTCCTCTTAATCGATGACCTTACCTCTTTGTCTACTCCCTCAATCCGTCTCTCTTCTGTGCCTGCTGTCTCCATTAGGAAGAAAAATAAAACATTTTAGGTGAGGTAGGGTGGCTCATGCATACAAGCCAGCACATTGGGAGGCTGAGACTTAAAGATTGCTTAGCCAAGGAGTTCAATACAGCCTAGACAACATAGGAAGACCCCATAACTACAAAAAAAAAAAAAATTTAAATATACCTGGGTGCATAGCATGTGCCTGTAGTTTCAGCTACCTGGGAGGCTGAGGCAAGAGGATTGCTTATGCCCAGGAGTTTCTGGCTGCAGTGAGGTATAATGGTGCCACTGCCTCCAGGCTGGAGGACACAGTAAGATCCCATGTCAAAATGAGAGAGGGAGAGGGAGAGGGAGGGAGGGAGAGAGGGAGAGGGAGAGAGAGAACACAGAAAAGAGAAGAAAACATTCTAGAAAGTCAAGAAGTGAAAACACCCTTTCCTACTCTCCAGCAAGCAGGCACAGGCATTTGACTCTGCCCTTTTTAATTGAAAAGTACTCAGACCTGTGACCAGGATGGTCTCCATGGCTGTTAAAAAGGCAGCAAGCACATCTCATGTTGTGAACTTGCACACCTTAAATTAACCAACAACTCTGACTGTAATAAATAAAAAAGCAGGTCAATCTAGAAGTGAAACATTTATATTCGTCCCATCTAAGTAAATTTTAAGAAACATCTGGGAAACGGAATAACGAGGTTAGCCGAAGTTATCTTTCAGCAGAAATCCAGAACAGCTTTCTAAGAGGACAAATGTCTATGCTATATTCTCTTCAGAGTCAAATGTGGTTTTCTCACTCTCCTTAAAAACATTAAACTTTCAGTGTAAGATTTAAGTCAAAAGAACATGAATTGTTGCCGATTGCTATGGTTTCTTTTCTGAGTCATCAGAGACACCTGTCAAGAGAACTAAGCCTCCCAGCCAGAACAGGCTTTTCAAGCTGCCAACCCAGTCTCAAATAATCATTACCATAAACACGGGTTCCTATTACACCCGTTGGAAAAAGGCTTAAAACGCCAATAATACCACACCAATATTATTTCCACAGTTTTGACCGGAGCATTAAAATGAGCTTAAATGCTGAGCCACATTATAAAGGGGTTGAGTCAAGCTCTTGATGTGTAAGCACTTCCCTCAAATGAGCGCTTCTTTTTTCCTCTGAAACTAGTTTTCTTTTTAAATTCAAGAAAATACTCCACCCCACAAAAACCTGGCATATTCTCCCTTCCCTTTACACTTATTCACACCAAAAATGCTGAATCATGACTCTGAGGTTGTAAAAGAAAAACTGTTTCAGCTGGGACCCCAGGATCCCTGGAGAAGCCTATGGTCTGCGTACCTTCGCTCTGCACCTTCTATAAGTCTGGATCTGGAGCGGTCTGGCAAATTGGTGAGCCTCGAGGAGCAGCCAAGGGTGCAAAGCGGGGGCTACGGGGAATTTTCTGCTCCCTCTTCCGCTCCTCCCCTAAACCCACGCAGCCCTGACAGCTCAAGGCTCCCGCCTCGTCTCATCTGAACGAAAACCTTAAGGGGCTGATACACTTCTCATCTGCAAAGCTGCCCAACAGCCTCCGAGAAATTCTCAACTTGGAAGCATCGCCACCACCGCCACCCCTCCGGAACCCTATGGGTCCGCGCTAGTCCCACTTGGTCACGATCCGGCAGGCGATGGGGTGCGGAGGCGGTTCCACCAGCCTGCTCCCAGCCCTGCCTGGAGAGAGAAGCCCGCCGAGAGCGCAGATACTTGAGAAACTCGATCCCAACTCCCCAGCCGGCGCCTCCCGAACCGCCCCGAGAGCCCACAGGAGCCGGGCCCTGGATCCCGGAGCAAAGTGCCATGCAGAGCCTGGAGAGGAGGGAGGCGTGGAGGGAAAGGGCGGCAAAAATGAAATGCCCCCAAGCCAGTCCCGCAACTTCTCCCGGCCCGAGGGAGGGCGGAGTGTAGGGGGGGCGGCGGCGGCGGCTAGCGCGAGGTGAGGGACCGACTCACTTGAAGGTGAGGACGCAGAGCGGCCGGTAGGACTTGTGGCTGGTGTTCTCGGCCATGCCCTTGCCCCAGAAGTCGTTGGTGAAGATGCCCCAGCGGAGCGGGGCGCCGGGCCTCACGTCGGGGTTGTTCACGATCGCCCACACGTCGTCGTGCACGAACTCGCCCTGCAGGGAGCGGCCGTAGCACAGGCAGCTCGCCCCGGCCAGCAGCGCCGCGGCCCCGGCCCGCGCGAGCCCGCAGCCCCGCCGCCGGGAGGGTGCGCGGTCCCCGCCGCCGCCTCGGGCAGAGGTGGTCACCACCATCGCGCTGCCGCCGCCGCTGCTGCCCTGGCCTCTCCCGGGCGTCTGGCATCCTCCCCTATCGGGGCCCCGGCGGCGCGCGGCGGCTGCCCGGAGGGGAGCTCCGGCATAGTGCTGCGGCAGCTGGACCCGCCGCGAGCGCCCAGCGCTCCACCGCCGCCTGCGCCGCCGAGTTGGCCCAGCTGCAAATAAACAGCAGTCCCCCCGCCTCCCCCGGCCATCTCCACCTCCTCCGCCCCACTGCGCATGCCCGCTCGCTCTCCTCCACCCCCCAATCCCGGGACGCGGGCTGGTTCACCGCACAGTCCCGCGCCCTCTGCCCCCGGCCCGCCTCGCGCGCAGGTGGAGCGGGGTTCGCGGAGCTCGGCTGCCCGGGAGAGGCGGGGAAGGGCACCACGGGGTTCCCGGCAGTGCTCACCCCCACACCCCCGCCCCCATTGTTCTCCCCCGAATGGGGCTGGGGAGGAGCACATCTGGCA
This sequence comes from Cebus imitator, assembly GCF_001604975.1. Lineage (NCBI taxonomy): Eukaryota > Metazoa > Chordata > Mammalia > Primates > Cebidae > Cebus > Cebus imitator. The sequence continues at coordinate 189,940 of NW_016107860.1, forward strand.
GACCCCTCCCGGAAGGACCAGGCGGTTTAGCAGGTGCGCAGCCTGGAACCCCCACACCCACCTTCCAGGGACAAAAGTGCCGCTGCTTCTCGTGAAGTTCCCGGCTTTTCAGCACCCGGGACAACAGCAGCGGCGCCGGGAGAGACGCCGTCCACCTGTCCCGCGCTGGCGTCCAGTCGCCGGCTTCGTGCTCTCCTGCCCGGGCTTTCTCTCACCCGCCAGGCGCTGCCTCCCGCAGACCCAGCCTCCGGCGGAGGAACCCGCGGGGACAGGGAGCACCTTCCCCAAAGTCAGGAGAAGGGACAACGACATCCTGCCCTCCCTGCCCGGGTACGTTTAGAGTCGCCACCGGCTGTTTAACTTTGCAGCCCGTTTCTTGGTCCGCACTTACAAAAAGTCCCAGGTTCGAGGTTTGGTTTGGGCCTGGGAGCTGAATTGGCTTCTGAAATATTTCTTATTTTATTATTTGCTTAAATTCAAGATAATTTGGAAGATGCCAAGCAAACTACTTTTTCTATCTAACTGGATCACTTGGGTCTCATTATTTCCTGGGCTGTGGGCGTGTTTGAACTGTCCTGCTAATTCAGTACCGGGCAGGGAAGAAGCGGGGGATGGGGAGGATTTGTATTAGGGCCTCTGGCTGTGGCTCCAAAACTTCCAATTTATCTGAAAGATTGTTTTCTTTTTTTCAATACTGATTATAATAATACATCCCAGAGTGATGATTACAAGAATCTCTCCAGGTCTGAAAATTCTATTAGTTTTTTCAGGCACCTTGTAAATTTCCATTGCTGAGTGTTAGAAGTTACCGGGAATTTGACACATCCAGATAGAAAAACGGAAAATAAAAAGTCACCCTTTTATTCTCATCCTCCCTAAATCCTTAAAAAGTTCACCGACATAAAAAATAAAATCCAGAAATTGTTCTTCTACTATCTGTGTATTTGTGTGGTCTTTACTATAACAAGTTACTTTTTAAAAAATTTTAAGACATATCTGAGCAGTTGAAAACTCAATGAATTAAGATAAACTTATTGTAACTCAAAATACGTTTCACTTTCACTTTATTTGGTGACTTGAAATTAGTGACTGAGAAATGAAACTGGAAATCCTGGACACGAATGTTTTCATTCTTTCATCAAAACCTTTCACCCTTGGTGACCTTACTATCCAGACTTTAGTATCTAGACACACCTGAGTCTATCTCCTAACATAACACACTATAATGTTTCCTCTTTGCCTATCAACTTAATAAAAATGTATTAAGAAGATACATTGTGCTACAATGTGCTAAGTATAGGATTGGACGACCCAAAGCTACTCAAGTGTGTGTGTGTGTGTGTGTGTGTGTGTGTGTGTGTGTGTATGGGTGTGTGTTTAACACCCTAAAAGTCTAAGTTAACAGCTGTCTGGGATAGTGAAATTGTCTTTGCTGAAATCACAGTAGTTGTAATTAATCAATGTATCAATCCTTACCTACAATTAACAGAGACTTTCTAGAGAGAACCTCTTAACCCAAAAGAGTGACTGTAGGCCAGGTGCAAGCTATTTAAACACTGCCCCTGTGCTCACACCTGTAATCCCAGCACTTTGGGAGCCCAAGGCAGGAGGGTTGCTTGAGGCCAGGCATTCAAGACTGGCATGGGCTACAGAGTGAGACCCTACTTCAAAAAATAAAATAAAATAAAGACTCTAATAGTAGACTTTTTTTTTTTTTTTTTTTATTGAGATGAAGTCTCACTCTGCCACCCAGGCTGGAGTGCAATGATTCACCACCGCCACCTCCCGGGTTCAAGTGATTCTCCTGCCTCAGCCTCCAGAGTAGCTGGGATTACAGGCCCACACCACTATATCCAGGTAATTTTTTGTATTTTTAGTACAAGCAGGGTTTCACCATGTTGGTCAGGCTGATCTTGAACCCCGGATCTCAGGTAATCCACTCACCTCAGCCTCCCAAAGTGCTAGGATTACTGGTATGAGCCACTGCGCCCAGCCAGTAGTAGACTTTTAGAAAGAAAGTCTTTTTTCCTTCCTCAACTCATCCTTAAGTCATCCTTGTCCAAGGAAAAGCCCTGATCAGCCCCTTCTTACTGGAGTTGTTTTCTTTTTTAGACGAAAACAGTATCAGAGTGCTCCATGACCATGGAGAGTAGTACAGGACTCAGGGATGAGACCCCGAAGAGATCATAAAAAGAAAAGATAAAGGAAGCCTCAAAGTGGGATTCCTGGTTACCTAATCTTTCCTCTAGGTTCAGCGGCATCTGTATTCCATTTAGCTCAGATGACAAATTTGAGATTAACTTAAAATAGTGAAATACTCCAAGTCTTCTCAAGGACAATCAATTAGTAAATGTTTTTTAAAATTAGTTCCTTCACAGCCCTATGATCTCCTAATTCAATACTGCTTATGTTGTAGCAAAAGCATAGAAGTACTGATGTCAGAGAGAGGTTTACATTGATATGCCAACCCATCAAGCCATCTGCTTCTCTCTTAAAGTGTGCAACACCCATCTTGGCTAATAAAGGGGCCCAAAAGTAAATTAGATTTATTTATTGTTACTTAGCCTCTGATTATTTTTAAAGGATTTATAATTAGAGCAATATTACCTCCTAAAACACCTTGTGTCCACTCAAAGCAATTTATAATAAAACATAAATTATTGTAGAAGTGCCTCTCTGAGGCTCATATAGATTAAGTCACTCATGCAAATTAAGATGGATCATATTTCTGAAAGAGATTAGGACACAACTAAAAACAAATCAAGGGCAAGATATTGTAATAAAACAAATTTCAGATTACTGGTGACAAAGATTCTTTGCTTGACCAAAATGTAGTTATTCTTCTGAACCTTTTCCTAGGGCATCAATGTACTTCCTTGTACAATCCAGTTTTAGCAAAGAACCCTACTAAGTCAGTTTGGCAAGAGATATCGAGAGTAGGGGGTTCTTTCTGTATTTGAAGTTGAGTCCAATCTCTCTTCCCCACTGAAGAACTACATTGCAGTGGTCCCTATAACTATCACAATGGTCCTGAATAAAGTCTACCAAGCTTTAGCAAGTATTGTTAAACATTTTTTTAACACTGCCCCCTATGCTTTTTTGCAACATAATGATATCCTCTATTGAAATATAACGTACATAAATGGCCAAATGCAATGTTCCAAAGGTAACAATATAGTTTACAAAAGAGATAATAATATAGTTTACATTAAAATATAAATTTTTGTTGTCTAGTTATTTAAATATTCCTGGTCTTGAACAAAATACAGAAAAGTAGAAATAAGAACAAAAAAATTACACTACCCCCAACCCCATGGGCCTGTGGTATAGCAGACAACATGTGCTCTAAGAAGCTGGCCCAACACCTGGCAAGGCAGGTGTAGGGCAGCCGTGGGCTGTGCCAGACCTTGGCCCAGACTGGTGGCAGCGGAAGCAACAGTGGGAGCATGCTGCAGCCGCAGGAGAAAAAAAGGGGCTCTTCACGAAGGTAAATTGTGTTCCCTTCCATCCATAAAGCCTCTCTCTGTGGCATCTGCACAGTAATAAAATTCAAGAGTATCAAAAATTATTTGTGACCTTGCATTTTCTGGCACTAAGGCAATAAACTTTGTCAGTATATTACTACAAGATAAAAGTATACAAATGTACATTGCAATAAAAAATATTGCAGGAGAGGAAAACTGTCTTTTCCTTCCTACCTTTCTTGGTTCCTGGCTGAATCTCTGTAACAAAAGACAGATTAACAAGAGAAAAGCATACAAATTTGTTTAATATACATTTTATGCGACACAGGAGACTCCATAAGGAATTGAAGACCTTAAGAAATGGTTAAACCTGATTGTTTTCAAGGTAGGTTTGCTGAAGAATAAAGAAACGTGGAAAAGTATGATAGGATAAAAATGGACATGAACTAAGAGGTGTAAACTGGGGGAACTTTAGCAAGGCCTGTTTGTTCATATTTATCTGGGCATCGCTCCAGCTTTGGAAATAAAGACAATCTCTTTAGAAGATAGGAAAGGCACCATTCACATGAACGTCTTATGACCTGCTTCATAGGAAGGTCAGAAAGTCCTTCCTGCACCTGCCATTTCTTGAATTCCTTTGGCTTAAAATATTCAATATGTCATGTTGTCATATATTGGAGTAGCATGTCCTGAACCACATTAATATCAAGGATTTGCCAGAATTCTTCAGAGTGGAATCTCTGGCTTTGAAAACTGCTGCAAGGTTGCAAAGCTAATATCCATAGTCTTAGAAATTATTGTGTATACAAGAACACTATTTTTATCTGAATATAATTTTAATAACATACATTTTATTTTATATTTTAATTATACATAAATCAAAAAGCTGCTTTTAGTGTCTTATACAACCTCTACAACTTACAGGAAATGTCAAAGGAAGCACTAAAGTGCCATTGTATAAATTTACATTTTAAATCGAACTCAGACTTATACCAAACAAATGTGAATGAAGAGTTAAATTTTTTAAGGAAAATTATTCCATCTGGATCAAGAGCTCTAGATGTACTTTATATTTCAAAATAAAGTTTCAGACATTTATTCCAATGTTGTTGTAGCCTATAAAATACTCTTAACTGTACTAGTCACAGTTGAATGAGCAGAGAAAGGTTTCTCCAAATCAAAGAATATTTTTAAAAATCCTGATTCATAGCATTTGCTGATTTCCATGGTGCAAATATTTTCACCATGTTTGATTTTATGCAACCAATGTGACCTCACTGAACACAGAAATGGGAAGATATATATAATAGAACGTTATTCTACAGCATTTTCACCAAACAGATACAGCAGCTATAAATAAGACCAAGCGTATATTAACGGTGAAAATTAAAATGTGATGGGTTTTGAGCATTTATTATACTCATTTTAAATCTAATGTATAAAAATGGTTTATATTACTTAATTTTTTTAAGTGTGTTTAACAAGTGGCTTACAAAATTCCTAAGAATGTAAGAATTAATTTTTGTAAACCAGTGTGAGTTTACTCCAGCACATTATCAAATGAAATATGCTTGGTCATTATTTGTATTATAATTTTGAATTTGAGTGATAAGTAAGGGGAGGTGTGCTCATTATACTTATGCAGCAAAGAACCTTACTGAAAGAAAGGTCTAGCCTTTGCCCTCAGCAATTAGGAGAGCACCTCTAGGCCCCTTGCCTAGAATGTCCTGCCTCATAGGCATGTCTGTTTGCCTAGAGTTTTGGAGACTAAACAGTCTAATGCTATGGTTTATGGTGAGGGCCTTGAGCCACACAGTCTCAGCTCTCACTTCTGGGGAACTGGAGACTAAAGGCATGAAGAGGAACAGAATATGCCTCCCCAAAACATACCAGTTTGGTATCAGGATTGTTTTGAGGTAAAGGTAACTAGCTCTCTGTATTCCCACTTTTTGTTGAAAAGCAGGCCATGGATTTCCATTTTTAAAGGTATCTCCTCTCATATTTGAAAAAGAACTACTTCAGAGACAACTCAGTACTGGACAAGATGCTTATCTGTGTAACAAATATACTAAACAACCTTTATTTACCAAACTTTCCTCTCCTTACTCCCTGCGCTGCCCTCAAATCCTTGCCCTCATCTTATCCCTCTCCTCCAGAAGTGAAGCCCTTTCCTTTGTCTAGTCTAAGATGGTATACAAGCCCTCAATTCTAACTGCCTCTTTCAGTCACAATTCTTTGGGAACTTTCATACATATATACATAACTAAATCTGCTTTGCCAGCCAAGCACAGTGGCTGATGCCTATAATCCCAACACTGTAGGAAGTCAAGGTGAGTGCATCACCTGAGGTCAGGAGAGGGATAGAATTAGGACAAATCCCTAATGCATGTGTCACTTAAAACCTAGATGACGGGTGGGTGGGTGCAGCAAATAACCACAGCACATGTATACAACATGCACACAGCATGTATAAAACATGCATACAACATGCACATTACATACATAAGCAAGTATAATACACATATAAAATGCACACAAAATGCATACATGTATGCAACATGCAGAAAACATACAACACAGCACACACATACTGCATGCATACAACATGCATGTATGTGCACATCATGCATGTTTAATGCATGATATATGCCTACAGCATGCATACATGTGTGAACTATGCCCCAAAATGCACTACATGCAAGCAACATGCATACTAAATGCATACCACACCTACATGCATGCTACATACAAACTACTGCATACAACATGCCTACAACATACTCATGACATACATGCATACAACATCCATGCCACGTGCAAAACATGCAAACCATATCCAAACATGTGTAGTACATGCATTCTAAATGCATGCATGCCAGATGTACACTACATGCAAGCAACATGCACACATGCATACTCCATGTGAACAAAATGCATACTACTTGCATACAGCATGGCCACAACATACAAACAACATGGGGAAAAACAGCATGCCCACAACGTAAAGGCAACATGGAAAAAACATGCACCACATGCCTACTATGTGAGTACTACATGCACAGATACAACATTCTTACAACATTCATACAATGTGTACCAAATGTGTACTACATACATGCTTCATGTGTGTAACATGCCTGCTACATGCATACAACTTGCATACTGTGTGCACTACATGCATAATACATGCACATAACATGTGCACAACATGCGCACTATATATGTACAACATCCATACTCTGTACACTGCATGCATACTACATGCATGCCACATGCATACATGTGCACATGCATACAAAATGCATACCACGTGCACTAAAACATGCAAAGAGCATGAAACAATGTACCCAAAACATGCAAACATGTGAACAACATGCCTTAAATACACATATAGTATGCAAGCAATGCCAATAACATGCATACTAATTGCAAGCAACATGCCTGGAGCAATCAGAGAATGCAAAAATATGTTTAAAACATGCAAAAAACATGCTTGTGGCATGGAAAAAACTTGCAATGTGAAAACCACATGTGCAAAACATGCAAAGACCACACAGCAACATGGCTAAAACTCACAGACAGCAGGCCTAAAATATGTATGTTACATGCAAATAACATGCAATGAACATGTTTAGCTACATAAGTTGTAGGGTCCAATGTAAAATAAAAATGAGGGAATCTTTGTTCTGAAGTTATTAAGAATCTCAGGATGGTGACAATGGAGCATCAAACCAAGAGTGAAGTCCTTCCATGCACTGAGTTCATCTAAGTACAGGGCTCTGTATAACTACAAAATTTGCACACCCACGAATCCAGGCCTGTTTTGACCAGCAATCCTCTTCATATAATTATCTCCAACTAGTTTAAATTATCCTGGCAAACAATGGCCTTGGAACAGCCAAAATTAATGGCCTCAGGGAACCCAGGACCTAATAAAATATTTGCCATAAGTCAATGACATGGCTTGCATCTTATGTTATCAAAGAAGTTGGAAAATCTACCATGCTAGTTTTTCTTTGCCAAGAAATAAAGATTATATCTAAGGACAGATACTTTCCCTTGAGAAATTACAATCTCCCATCTTTCCTTGCTGTGCTGCTAAGTCTTATTTCTTGGACTATTTTTCTATGTGTGAGTTAATCTAAAGGAATACGAATGAATCTTTTCAGGCTCCACAGTAGCTTACGAAAACTTCTTCCTAAATATCTTTTAGATTTTCTTTTTGGCCATGTTACTACAAATGAGGCAGCCAGGTTTTTGTTGTTGTAGTCGTTGTTTTTGCACGTCTTGGATAAGAGCCGAATATTGTGGCCTTTCCAGTTAAAAGACAAAATAGAAGCAGATTCCGGAGTCACAGTTTCTTTCATCCTCTGTCTCTTTCATCTCCCATTTGGTTAGTGATTTCATTCTTTCTCTGTTACATAGTTTAAGAGACTAGAAACTCATTTTTATTCATCTGATAACTTTTTTTCAGAGAATTAGCATTATACCTACTTCTAAGAAAATGAGTTTCCTGGCAATGCTGTCATTGCTACCTTACTTGTATTTATAGAAACACTCAAATGTTAGTATCTGCCCTTCAAACTTGGCCCAAAATTCAGATATCAGCTCCTATCAGGAGTGACAGTGTTAGCAAACCCCTAGAACATGCCACAAATCCACTGACTCTCTGTGCACATAAAAAAACATGACTAACCAATTGTCATGGTTTTGCACATTAACTCTAGGTGCAACTTTAAAATCCCTCTCAACACTGCCTCCCAGACTGCCACTCTCTGTTAATCAGTCGGCCTGTGAGTGGAAAACCCTTTACTGTCCCTGAGCCAGCGGAAGATGGCTGCAAGGAGGCATGGGTTCTAAAACATAAGAATGCATCTTCTACATAAATGAAAGTCAAGCACTTACAAAGTGTTTTTATAGCTTTAGACGTTATCACTTCCATTTGAATAAATGTGTTACCAATACATTTTTAAGTAGGACTAAGAGGATTACATTTTTTGTACTTTGAGATATTTTTAAGGAAGTTTCTATAAAAGTTTTTACTGTTCTGCAAATATAGTACCAGATAATTGAAAATTACCATACAAGGATTGCATGACCATATTAGAGTATTTCTGTGAATACTGACACCTGAAAAATGTGAAAAATCCATGAAAAATTTGACTAAAAGCCATTTTAAAGAAATCTAGGCAAAAATAAGGGTCCCAATAATTAATATAGCTTTAGCTATAATTTGTCATCATCAAACCCAATATGAGGGGTTTTGTGTGGTGTTTTTTGGCCTCCAAATTAAAATAAATTGTTTATGGATAGGAAGAGTTCATTGAATCTGTTTGCTAACTATAGCAAATTGTGATTATCCAACTTGTTGGAAATGAGTTTATAACATCAGGAAGAACCCACACCAAGACAATGGATTGCTCACAATGGATGGCTAGTTTACTTCCTGCAGAAAGGGTGCAACTCGCCAGCAGTCTTGTCATGAGACCACACCTGAACAAAGGAGACAGGGACATTAATATCTTTCATAACCTGATGCAATTGCCCTACTTCTGTGTCCAACTTCCATTGGCAAGAATGGGACCTCATATTCTATGCTTGACCTGATTGGCTAAAAACTTGGAAACTTCCTGAATAGATAAAGGGGAAGGAAGACAAGGAAGCTGACTGGGAAGAATTGGCAGCTAGTCAGGAGAAGGTCAGGAGGGCTTCCAAATAAGGAATGGCATGCACCAGAGTTTGGAGCTTGCCCAGCTCTGTTCAAACATGCTGGACTGAGTCAAGGTAGCTGATTTAAGACGTAGCTGATTTAGAGAATATATATGCATGGGTAAATGTTTATGCATAGCGGATAATGGCCATAGAGCAATAGATTGTAACTCCTTATAATGTAGTCTAAGATAGAAACTTTGAAGAAGAACTTTCTCATCTTTCACAATTCCCTTCTCTTTTTATTTCATAATTCTTATTCACACTTATCGAATAGGTCCTCGCTTCATTGTTTGGCTTGGTCTTCCAACAGAAGTAATTTCTCTGGATAAGGTGGAAGAGGAGTTGGAGATAGGTTAGCAAGGGTAGTATTTACAAGCCTTTGCACAAGTCCTTGAACACACGGTATAACACAACATCCTGCAAGAAGCATATCTAATACCACTACCAGGGAAGTGAGGACTGATGCCAAAGTGTCCTTCCATTTGCCAAACCAGTTCTCCGACCAGTTTGAAATGGGGTTATTTATTCCTGAATTTTTGGCTAGTTCATTAGATAGGGCCATAAGTCCCAGTAAGGCTTTTGTGATACTTCCATCTAGAGCTGTGTTATTTGGAATGAAAGTACAGCATTGGGTCTTAATCACTACACAAACACCACCCTTTTCAGCTAACATCATGTCAAGAGCAATTCTGTTTTCCCATGCCATTTGGCTGGTAGACCTTAACTGTTCTGCGATTCCGTTAACAGCATCCTTTGTATAGTTAATGCATCATTGTTGATTATAATAAATGAAATTTATCCAGTCTACATTTTTATTTATTGCCACCCATCAGAATAGTGTTGATTGAAATCCAGCAGCTCTCTGATCTCTGGCTTTAAGTTCATTTGGAACTCCTCTTGGGATCCCAATTTCATCTAAGTACACATGAGAATCAAATGACTCATTTGGCACTCCTCTTGTATGTCATCAACCTCTATCTTTGGTTGATGAAATGCCAAGGTAAAAGGGATAGCCAACTGGACTAGAGTGCAAGTACCACTCCAGTTATTTGGCAGAATGTCCAGTAAGGGTCCCCCACAATACCACCATCTGTCCGCGTGGGGATGGCTGATGGAAGACTGATACATTAGCTTGGAAGTGCCTTACTTCACTGTCTCCTGTGAATTTCCAAGGAATATTGAGTTCTCCTCCTGCCATAAGAGGCACGAAGTAAACTCTACCTTGGAAGATGGCTGTTTAATGGCCCTTGGGGGCTGACTCGCAGGGTGTTGGACTTCAGTATATAGCAGAGGAAGAGCTTGGCACAGTTCATTGTTCCAGGCAGTGGAATCTTGAAAGACTCATGTATTCCAGGTCTGTCTGGTGAGAGGACCACTTCAGTGGGAAAGGGACAATCTGGGCCTCTGGCCTACCATATGCACAAGTGTAACAGTCACATTTAGTTAGCATGCAGATGGAATATTTAATCCATTCTAACCAGGCATTTGCATCTTGATACCCTGTCTCAATAACTAGGGTTTGTTTCAGATTGTTTATCTGCACTACCGCTACCTTTGTTTTATCATTAGGTGTGGGAATAATTTGAATAGTTGATGTTTGATCTAAGGCTGAGATGGCTGGGGTTGGAGAAGGGGAAGGAAGAAAAGGAAGAAGGCATATTTCAAACATACCTACATGATCTTTCCTGTTTACATTTTCCCGAACGCCATAAAGGTGATTTATAACAGGGTTTCTACCTGTAATTACAGAAACAGAGATAGAAATGAGGATAGGGTTGCATTGCTAAATTTTGCAATCAGGGGAAGAGGTCCCTTTAGTGAAGTAGAAGCTAGATCTGAGATCAGTACAAATTCCTCCTGCAGAGGTCCAGCCTCCATATTGGGTCATCCCAGCTATTGTACGGCTGCCAGTCAGTAGGTACAAGGAATCGACACCTGCACTGTAACCTGTTGCATCGATGATGACTGGGAACTGCCAAATCGATTAGGGGACCAAAGCATTTCTCTGAGGAAGTTAACTGTCTTTGACTATGTAAATTTCCACAAGGCAAGCACCAAAGGTTATAACTTTGAGGGGAATCTGATCTAGTTTTATTAATGATAAAATGAGGAGTAGCAAAAGGAAGGAAAGAAAAATAGAAGTAGAAATACATCACATTTTTCTTAATTTTAACTTGGTAGGGCTTGGTCCAGGAAAAATTGCCCAGGAACCTGAGGGAGCAGATACCTTCTTGACCCGAGTATGGGGGATCCATCCCTTCTCGGCGGTGCAGATGGCGGTCTCGGTGGTCAGCAGCACAGGATGGCGTCCTTCCCAAGCTGGCTCAAGCTTCCCACCTTTCCATCCTTTAATGAAGATGTGATCTCCAGGCTGATGTTGGTGTACTGGAAATTCCAAGGTCGTGGCTGTGCTAAAAGACCTCTAGTTTTAAGAGAGGAGAGGGTGGAAAAGAGATCAAGTACATAATTTCTAAGAAACTGATCTTTGGTTTCAAATGTAGCAACATCAGCTGAGGAATGTAATTAAGGTAGTTCACATAGCATCTCATATGGAGATAAACCTGTGTCTTTCCGGGGAGCCATCCTGATCCTTAATAAGGCAACAGGGGCCGGGTGCGGTGGCTCATGTCTGTATTCCCAGCACTTTGGGAGGCCAAGGCGGGTGGATCACGAGGTCAAGAAATCGAGACCATCCTGGCCAACACGGTGAAACACCGTTTTTACTAAAAATACAAAAAAAAAAAAAAAAATTACCTGGGTATGGTGGCACATGCCTGTGGTCCCAGCTACTCAGGAGGCTGAGGCAGAAGAATCGCTTGCACCAAGGAAGCGGAGGTTGCACTGAGCCGAGATTGTGCCACTGCACTCCAGCCTGGTGACAGAGCAAGACTCTGTCTCAAAATAAATAAGTAAATAAAAAATAAGGCAACAGGAAGGCATTTTGTCCACGGTGACAGGGTTTCTAAAATTAACTTAGTTAAGTGATTTTTAAGTGTCTGATTCATTCTTTCTACTCTCATACCTGAGGAAAGATACCAAGGAATATGATATTTGCATTCTATGTCTAATGTCTGAACCAATTTCTTAATTATACCTGTGGTAAAGTGCATTCCATTGTCTGAGTCAATATTATATATTAATCCAAATCTCAGTAGAATATGCTCAATAAGGCCTTTACTACATTATTAGCAGTAGCTTTCAAGAAAGGAATAGCTTCTACCTGATGAGTGAGATGATCAACTATCACCAACTGGCCTACTGGTGGCCTCTCAGTGTAATCCACTTGTACAGTGTGGAATGGCCTTAACCATGGAGTTCTTCCACCTAGTGGAAGTTCTTCTACCAGTGGTTAAGGCCTTAACCATGGAGTTCTTCCACCATGGAGTTCTTCCACCATGGAGTTCTTCCACCCAATGGTTAAAGCCTACTAGTGGCATCTCAGTGAAATCCACTTTGGAATGGCCCTAACCACGGAGTTTTTCCACCCAATGATAATGTCTTTAGAGCTTATTTGTTTTCTTGCAGATGAAACAGCCATCTGTGACCTGCCTGGCCAGCTTGTAAATTCCAGTGCATCCACAGACTCTAAGAACTGCATCATACAAGACCTGAGAACACATTGGTGAAGATGAGATAAGACTTCTCTCATAAAAGACTTGGAGAGCATCTCCCTCTGGTCTGGGAGAATCCATTTCCCATCCACATTTTCCTTAGCTCCAATTTCTGTCATTTTCTCCTTATCAATAGAAGAGAAAATAGGAACTATTTTAGGAGAAAGAAGGCAGGGAGCTAGATTAAACATTGGCTCAGCGGCCTCAGCTGCCTTTTTGGCCACCTGGTCTGTAAGGTTGTTTCCCTGACTTTCAAATGAAAAATCATGTTGATATCCAGGGACATGTACAATAGCTATTTCTTCTGCTAATTGGAGATTGTTCAAAACACGAACAGCCAATGGTTCATGAGCAAGTTCTCAGCCTTGGTTGTTCATCAGACCTCTTTCAGCCCAAATTTTTCCAAATGTATGTGCGACTCCAAAGGCATAGAGTCTGTATAAATGGTTCCTATTTTATTTTCTAAATATTTCAAAGCTTGACTAACAGCAAATAATTCACAACCCTGGGCAGAGTAACTATTGGGTAATCACCCTGATTCAATTTCTTCAAGGGTCTCTCCATCTGCTACTGGGTACCCATTGTCATTTCCCATCAAACATCAGTGAGGACCCATCTATGAATACAAGCCATCCGGTCTTACAAGACAAATCTTGTTGCACCTTTGTATGGTAATCAATTAGGTCCAGACATAAATGTTCCATCTGTAACAATGGATTTCCAGTTAGGAAACCTGCAGGGTTGAGTAAGCTATCAATTGTTATGGTTAAGTCATCTCTTTCTAGAAGAATGGCCTCATACTTTAGAATTCTAGAATCGGTAAGTCATCGTCCTGCCTTTTGATTTAAAATAGCTTTAACTTGATGGGGCGTACTCACAGCCACATACCTTCCAAAGGTAATTTTTTTTACTTTCCTCTACTAATATGTTGGTAGCTGCCACAGATTGGATACACTGAGGCCACCCACTGGCAACTGACCCAAGACTTTAGACAGAAAGGCAACTGGCTGCTGGTGACTTCCATAGTCTCGGGTGAGCACCCCTAGGCCTACTCCATTATCTACATTCACAACGAGTTGGAAAGGTTTCTCTAAAGAAGGCAAGGTCAGGACAGGGGCAGACATTAAATGTGCCTTTAGTTCATTCACGATCTATCATGTGGATCATATGAGTGGGTCTGGTCCCTTTTTAGTTAGTTTTTATATAACATTTACTTCTTAATGCATAGGAGTCAATCCATAATTTGCAACATTCAGTTAGTCCTAGGAACTTTCTGAGCTCATGTTTTGTTTCCGGTAAGCGTAAAGAGACAGTCCCTTCAACTTGTTCAGGCCCAATACTTCTTTTGCCTGCACTAATTAGATGCCCTAAACATCTAACTTCTGGATCAACTTATGGAAGCTTTTCCTTTGAAACCCATAGCACCTTTGAATGCAGGTGATTTAAAAAGTACATGGAATACTCACCTTTTCTATAGCCTCACCAGATATAAGAATATCATCCATGTACCAAATTAAACGTAACTATGTTGGGATCTCCAGTTCTCTATTATTTTATCTAGAGTATGAGTAAAAATATTTGGTGAGTCTGCAAACCCTTGGGATAATATGGTCTATTGGTACTGTTGTTTGTTTTTGCCCTGTGTGGGGATCCTCCCATTCGAAGGCAAACAGATCTCAAGTGTTTTCAGCCAGAGGGCATGCCTAAAAGTCATCCTTCAAAGCTGTGACAGTAAACCATTGATGACTACAGGGAATTTTGCTAAGAATAGTATATGGGTTTGGCATAGTTGGATGAGTGGTTTGCACTATTTCATTTATGGCTCTAAGATCCTGCACTAATTGATAGGATCCATCAGGCCCTGACAAGATAGAGGTATTATATGGAGACATACAAGGCTCAAAAGGCCCATCTCTAAGGAGACATTCAATAACAGGTTTCAATCCTATCCGACCTTCTAGGGGGATTGGGTACTGCTTCCTCCTAGCCACTTCCCCAGGAATGTTTAAATGAATTTGTATCGGGGGAATCTGGAGCCTCCCTCAATTTCCTTCTCTTGACCATACATCAGGGTAAATTTTCTTTTCATCTACAGTAGTCAACAAATATAGAGAGGAAAAGAATCCCCTTGGCCTACCTGTAGTCCTAGGCCTAACTTCAGCATCAGGTCTCTTCTTAATAAGTTAGTACCTACTTCAGGGATTAGCAAAATTGATTATTAGTCATTTAATCTTTATATCTTACCTCTGCGTTTTCTAAATCTTGGCCGTGAATCCTTCCCCCTTTACCCCAAATACTAATAATTCTTCAGAAGAGAAATTTAAATGGTCTGGAGAGAAGCAAAAGGAAGAACAGGTCACTCTAGAATCTATAAGACACGTTATTTGTTCATGGTTTGGTCCCACCTCCAAATTTATCAAGGACTCTCGGTGGGACTCAAGATGGAAAAGAAAGAGCCCCGACCCCTGCTATTCTTTCTCCCCAAAAACCAGCATGAGTGGAAGAACTTCCTCTGTGGCCTCTATTTCAGGGCATTCTCTCTTAAAATGGCCCATTTTTCCACATTTGTAACGTCTATCCTGTCCACTTTCTGTTCCTATTCCAGGACTCTTCTGCTTTTGCTTATCCTCATCTGCTCTACATTTCCACCTTTTACAACACATATCCCCCCATTTTTTTTTTCTTTGAGACTGAGTCTCACTTTGTTGCCTGGGCTAGAGTGCAATGGCACAATCTCGGCTCACTGCAACCTCCACCTCCTGGGTTCAAGTGATTCTTCTGCCTCAGCCTCCTGAGTAGCTGGGACTACAGGCGAGCACCACCACACCTGGCTAATTTTTGTATTTTTAGTAGAAACGGGGTTTCACCATATTGGCCAGGCTGTTCTCAAACTCCTGACCTCGTGATCCACCCACCTCGGCCTCCCAAAGTGCTGGGATTACAGGCGTGAGCCACCATGCCTGGCCCCATGTCCCATTTTGATCTCACCCTCTCCCTCTCTGTGAATCACATTTCAGGACACGGGTCAGAATTTGGTCCTTGGCATAGTCTGCCCAGGTGAGTTCTACCAGAAAAATCTTTGCTTTTTGCTTTTGTCTCTCTTCATCTCTTCTCACATATACTTTCTGTGCTTACTCTAAAAGTTCTTCCAAGACTGATCGGTTCTTCCATCTATCTTCTGCAACTTCCTAGCAATGTCAGGCCAACTATTAGTAACAAAATGTAATTTTAATATACCTTGCCCTAGAGGGCTATCTGGGTCTAAGTCGGCATAATTCCTCATTTGCTCTCTCAATCTGTCTAAAAATTGCATGGGTCCTTCATCTTTCTCTTGTTGTACATCGAAGGGCTTAGTAAGGTTTTGAGGTCTGGGTGCTGACTCTTTAATTCCTCTTATAATTAGCTCATGCAAGTCCTTCTGTTCTCAATAATGTGTAACAATAATGTGGGCAGCATTATTGTTATCCCAGTGGGGGGCCTGGGCAGGGAATTCGGGGTCTGCCTGCAGTGGGCTTCCTTGGCCGGAAGGATGATCACATTCCCAAACTGCCACAGCAGCCCTGCATGTCATGTTTTGTTCCTCTTTCAAGAAGAGAATACCTAAGATGGACATTAACTCAGTCCAGGTACATAGCAGGGGACCTAAAAACTGATCGATTTGCCCACTCCTTCCAGATCATCCAGCAGGGGAGGCGGGATTTCTGTCTGTGGCCACGTGGTGGGTGCATTAGGAGCTAGAAATGAGGGAAGATGATTTAAAGGGTCTCATTGGTTGCTTTTTCTTTCTAGCTTCTTGGCCACACCTATTTATTGCTTCAAGTCCTTTAAGGGGTACAGAGAAACAAGCCCTGGCTGCCAGCATAGGGCATACTCTATTTCCTCTGAGGACACCAAACCCTTGTTGTTAACATACACTATTAAGAGTTGGCAGACCCAATCTCCATCTGAGCCAAATTTTGGCCAGAAAACAGCAGGGTTTAAGATTGGCTCCTGGGTCCAAAGAAAGCAACAATATTTGGTCATCAGCTGCTTTTTCTTGTTTGGTCCTTTCATTCTCTTTCCAGTACTTCAGCTTGAGTCCTAATAGACTGTCAGGAGGGATTAGATCACTTTCATCTCACTTGTTTCCTGCCTTACTTCCTGTCTCAGGCTTACTAGAAGTATTTCTCATATAGGGTGCTAAGTAGACTTAATACCCCACCCAATCCCAAACCAGAGAAAAAAATCTCTCAGCAGACTCAATACCCCAGATCTCCTGGACCACGAATGTCTCATCTGTCTGTTTCCCAGAAGGCCCAAACCCCCAGATCCTCTAGATCCAGGATGTCTCACCTATCCTGTCTTCAGTGACTTGGTGAGGCTCAATTTCTTACATCAGAAATATCTTGCCTGTATCCTTTTCCCCGGGAGATAACCTTTCTCCCTTTCATTTTTCCTCCTGAAGGTTATACACACTCACCCCACATTCACTCCATCTTAACTGTAACTATTCACTCACACACACATTCCCTTTTGAGCTGACCAACAAGGAAGTACTCTGCTGCCCTCTTGCAGTTTCTCCTACCTTGGCTCATGCACAAGGTCTCCCAGTCACTGTGGTCTTGCAAGTCTCTCCTTCTCCCCTGTGTTGGTGAGAATCCAAATCTATTCCTTGTACCAGGTAAGTCCTGGCTCTTTCCCCTGGGGCTAGCGCAATAGGGCGGCAGGGCGCCTCCCCACAAGAGAGGACCAAGGACTGCCCCAGAGGGAAAATAGAATCCCTGTATGGGCCACCAAATTGTTGGAAATGAGTATCTAACTTCAGGAAAAATCCACACTGGCTAAAAACTTGGAAATTTCCTGAATAGATAAAGGTGAAAAAAAGGAAGAAGAGGAAGCTAGTCAGGAGACAGTCAGGAGGGTCACCAGGGTTTGAAGCTTGCCCAGTTCTGTACAGACAGGCCAGTGCGAGTCAAGGCAGCTGATTTGAGACAGCTGATTGAGATAATGTACATACATGGGTATATGTTTATGCTAATAGTGGATAATGGCCATAGAGCAAGAAATTGTAACTCCTTATAATGCAGTTCTAAGATATAAACTTTGAAGAAAAACTTTCCCATCTCTCACAAACCACTCGAACCAGTTCCTGAATGAATTATTTTCCTTTACATGGTTTCTGGTCAAGATATGTACAGAGAATTGGGCCTTTCACTCCCAGTCACTCCTAGACTGGGTTCCAGTTTTCCAAACTGTGAATGAATCTCAGAGGGTGGTTGTGAAGATTAAAAGAGCTAAGTCAAGAGCTTTGAAGACTGCCACAGCAAGGTATGCTCAACATGTTAGCTATGAAAAAATATTGTGGTAATGAGGGTAAAGATTTCTCTCTCTTTTTTTCCTCAGCAATTTTCTCATTGCTGCTGTTTCTTGACATTGTAGTAAAATGGAATGACTACTACCAAGTGACTATTAAATATCTGCTTTTCAATCCCTGACTACTGACTGATCTATTGATTTACTGTGAATGAGAATGTGGTTATCAGCCTAACCTACATTTACTCTGGACAACCACAGTTTATTTTACTCACGAATGCCTCATTGCAGTTGTAGGACTGAGACTATAAACTTTCTCAATTCCTGGTGCCAGAGAATGTGTAAGGAATTCTGGCCAATGAGTCACCCAGCTCCTCTGTTGTTTCTAATTTGGCTGCCAGGATTAAATTGCTTCTCAAAGAAACTTTAATAACTTATCTTTCCAAAACGTTAACCTTCATCATCTCATGGCTTAAGTGTTTAATGATTACTTCATAAACAAGTTTTCATATTTCCCCATGGTTACAAATACTAGCAAAGTTATTCAGCTATTTTATGTTTATCCCCTGTCTCAGTCTGCTTAACATTTAAAAAAACTTCTGTGAAGCTGAGCGTATGGTGAAAATGAACTAGCAAAATACTAGGAAGCTGTAATAAAGACATATTTTTCCAAAGATAGCCTTTTTCTAGGATTTTCTAGGGAATCTGTTTTTTTTCTTTTTTTTCCTTTAAAGTTGCAAGTCTGAAGATGACTCTCTTTTGCTCAATTTGTAGTAAGTCACTGCAAATTGATTTCATCCTACTGAGGAATTTGGAATCAGATGGTTGGTATTCAAAAAATTAAGCAGAAAGACCGAATTTTATCACTCTTGAGAAGTGAATAGGAAAGAAATATCAGCGTTATATCACCCATGGAAAACTGGCCTCAGCTAATGATGAGAGAGGAGTTCAGAAAAATACAGTAAGAGTTCATTAAAAAAAAAGTAGTGTTGTCATGTGTTTACCTTTTATTTTTCCATACTTTAATATGATTTTATTTATTATAGTATGGAATGTGATTTAATGTTATTTAAAATACTGTTTTGTATAGAGGCAGAAGGATTGCTTGAGTCCAGTAGTTTGAGACCCACCTGGGCAACATGGTAAGACCCTGCCTCTACAAAAAATACAAATCAACCAGGACCAAGCACTGTAGCTCACACCTGTAATCTCAGCACTTTGGGAGGCTGAGGTGGGAGGATTACTTGAGTTCAGGAGTTTGAGACCAGCCTGAGCAACATAGTAAGATCTCATCTCTACAAAAAATAAAATTAGCTGGACATGGTGGCATAGTCCCAGCTACTTGGGAGACTGAGGTGGGAGGATGGCGTGGGCCCAGGAGTTTGATGCCACTGTGAGCTATGATTATGCCACTGCACTCCAGTCTAGACAACACAGCAAGATCCTGTCTCTAATAAACAAAACAACAGTAAAACAACACAAGTCTTAGTCAAGGTAAAAAATATTGATATTGTGTATTCCTGTAGCCAAGATCTGTAAGGATCACATCCAAAGGTGATATTCATACTTCCATGTTCAATGACTTTCAGCATGGACACTGATTAACCTCGACCAATCAAAAAAGAGCCCAGCCTTGGTTCTGGAGCTGGCTTCTGAGAGCCCCCAGCCAGGTTAGGCATTAGCCTTTTATTAGAGAGTTAGAAGAGAAGATCCCAAGAAAGGAGACAGGCTAAGGCAGTATAGGATTATTTTTCATCAATATTTTACATAAGTATTTCAATATTTTAACAACCATTTTGCAAAACACACTGATAACTATCAGCTATAGTTACAACTCACATGCTAACTCTGATCACATGTCTGAGGCAGGTGGATCACCTGAGGTCAGGAGTTTGAGAACAGCCTGGCCAACATGGTGACACTGTCTTTACTAAAAATACAAAAATTAGTTGGGTGTGGTGGCGGGCACCTATACTCCCAGCTACTAGGGAGGCTGAGAAAGAAGAATCACCTAAACCCAAAAGGCAGAGGTTGCAGGGAGCTGAGATAGCGTCATTGCACTCCAGCCTGGGCGACAAGAGTGATACTCTATCTCAAAAAAAAAAAAAAAAAAAAAATTCTTCTTTCAATGTTAATGAAAAATGTGGAAACACTTAAGGCCTTTTGATTCCACTAAAACCTGGCAACTTCTTATGTTCCACCCTGACTCCTCCTACTTAGAATACTTCCCTCCCTCCCAGCTACCAATTTCTCTCATTTCTCAATCTCTCCAGACCTTCTTACCTTTCTCTTGTTATAAGCTGAATTCTCTCCAGTACTCCATCCAGAAACATCCTCCTGCTCTGCGTCCATCCCCAAGGTATCAATACAAGTTCTCCTTAAAAAAAGCATGATCATATTTTACTTTTTTTTGTATAGCTAAAATTGATTTTTAAATATTTAATTTGGAATTTTTGCATCCATGTACATATGGGATTTTGGTCTTCAGTTTTGTTTCCATGTAACATCTTTGTCTGATTTTCTTAATAGTATAATTCTAGGCTTAGAGAAGAGATGAAAAGTGAACCTTCTCTTCTATTTTCTGAAAGATTTTACAGTGTTGTTATTATGTCTTCCATAAATATTTGATGGAATTTACTAGTGACATCCTCTGCTCCTGGAATTTTCTTTATGGGAATGTTTCAAATTATAAATTCAATTTATTCTGTTCAATTTATTCCAGTCTATCCTCATACACTTTGTTCTTATTTTTATTATTTATTTCTATCTACTAATTTTGGGCTTAATTTGCTTATGGGTTTCACTGAAAAGTTCTTAGGGCAGGATAGCAGAAACAGTGTGAGTCTTCATTTTGAGTGATTTATTGAGGAAAGGATCAATGCAGACCAGACGAGGATCTGAATGAAGAAGGAAATGTTATGTGAATCCCAAGACATTCTGAGACTGTAATTGAATAACTAATGTTTATTCCAGAAGCAAAGTGGATTTAACATTAGAAATCATTAAGTTAATATGTCAAAGATGAAGAAAACACATTTGAAAATTTAACACCCATTTGAGAAGAATTTTTAAGTACATTAGAAATGGAAAGGAGCTTCTTCAATGTAATAAAGTGTGCCTGTATAAAAACTACTATTACCATCATAGCAAATGATTAATGATTGATTATTTTTTTCCTCAGTTGGGCACAAATCATGGATGCTCTCTCTCTCTCACAACTTCTATTATCATTGTCCTATTCGGTGCAATACAGCAACAAAAGGAAAAGCATGAATATGCAATGGAAAGGATGAAGTAAAAATGACTTTATTAGCAGATTATATGGTCTCATATGTAGAAAAATCCTTAAGAACCTTTGAAAAAGCTACTAGAAATAATAAGCAAATTTAGCAAGATCACAGAACCAATTTCTACTAGCAAAAAAAAAAAAAAACAGGAAAATTTATTAAGAAAGCAACAGTTTCAATGACATAAACAAACATGAACTACTTAGTGATAATTTAATACAATACAGTCATTCTGAGCCTAACAATGTTTTGGCCAAAAACAAGTGGCTTATGCAATGGTGGTCCCTACAATTATAATGGAGCTGAAAAATTCCTATTGCCCGGTGACCTTGTAGTACAATTACAGGTAATCTTTGAATAAGAGAGTTAGGGCTGTCAACCCTTGAGTAGTTGAAAATTCTCATATAACTTTTGACTCTCCCAAAACTTAACTAATAGCCCACTGCTGATCAGAAACCTTATTGATGAACATATATTTATTGTTTGTTATATGTATTATATACTGTATTCTTACAATAAAGCTAGAGAAAATAACATTTTGTTATCAAGGAAATCCTAAGGAAGAGAAAATACATTTATAATGCTGTACTGTATTTATTGATACCATAAATTTACATCATCTGTTTACAAGATGAATCATCTTTCTGAATTGGCAATTGCAGCTGCAGACCTCAATCTATGGTACATATGAAGCAATTCAACTTTTTCTTGTAATGTCATAACTTTTCTCTGTTTCTTAGGAACACTTTCTGCATCACTAGTGGCACTTTGTACGGGTCCCACGGTGTTATTTAAAGTTTATGGTATTGCATTAAATATCATGAAAGATGTGAGAACTTTGAGAGCTCGCTTTTTACTGCAATATGTAATTTACTGGAAAGACAAACTGCAGAAATGATTAGCATCACAGACTTTTAAGAGGATACTTGCAACACTTGAGCTTACTGCAATAGCAACAGGAGATAGCTAGAAAATTATTACAACAGTACAGTATGTGCTACAGTTAACTTTACCCCGTTATGATTTAATATGGCATCTTTGCATTTTTTTATAGTTCTCTCAACTGTAAATGGCACCATATACAGTCTGTGTTTGTGTACATAGGTTTACATCAATTTTAACATTTTATAATAGATTTGTATGTATTTTACGGTAGTAAGTGACAAAATAGATTAACATCTACATATATTTTGTGTACTTATGACATGGCTTTAAATTTTTTTTTTTCCTTAAGATGGAGTCTTGTCCTGTCACCCAGGCTGGAGTGCAGTGGCCTGCAGTGGCCTTCCATTTTTTTATCTTTTATACTGTATTTTTACTGTAACTTTTCTATGTTTAAATATGTTTTTACATTTAGATACACAAATACTACCATGTTACAATGGCCTACAGTATTCAGAACAGTAACATCCTGTACAGGTTTGAAACTTAGAGCCAATAAACTATACCATATAACCTAAGCGTGTATTGGGCTACATCCTTTAGGTTTGTGTAAGTACACACTATGACATTCACACAGCAACAAAATTTCCTAACAATGCATTTCTCAGAATATATCCCTGTTTTTAAGTAAAGCATGATTGCTAATTCCAGATCTAACAAACAACCTCTGCCCCCATGAAAAACAAAAAACCAGAAAACATCACTGAGGGACATTAAGGACCTAAATAAAGGGAGACACATATCATTCTCATGGATTGGTAAATTCAATATTGCTAAGATGTTAGTTCTTCACAAATTGACCAATAGGTTCCATATAATTCCAATTAAACTACTAGAAGGCTTTCTATTTTTGGGAGGGAGAGTAGGATTTGACAAACTCACTGTGAAATTTATATAGAAATATAAATAAATAACCTAGAAAAAGCAAACAATTTTGAAAAAATAAACAAAGTTGTAGGGATTCTACTATCTGAATTTAAGACTTAGCATAGAGCAACAGTTATTAAAATACAATGTGATATTAGCTTAATGATAAACTTATAGATCAATGTAACAAAATAAAAAAGGTTCAGAAATAGACCCACATGTATGTCGTTCGCTGATCTTTGACAAAAGGGCCAAAAGTAATTTAATGGAAAAGGATAATCTTTTCACAAAATTATGCTAGGGGAACTTGATATCCATATGGAACAAAAATGGACCTCAATCCTTACTTTATACCATAATAAAAATAATTTCAAATAAATCATAGACTTCAAAATAAAGCTAAAACTATCAAAGTCTAGAGGAAAACTAAGGAGAATATTTTTGTGAACTTGTGCTCTGCAAAGATTTTTTTTGAACATAAAAAACCATGAATCCTAAAAGGAAAAAAATTGATATATTAGACTCTATCAACATTAGGAACTCCTGCTGTTTGTAAGATACCATTTAAAAAGGGTAAAAGACTAGTTACAGATTGTAGGAAAACATTTCAATACATACATTGTCCAAATACTCCTTTATGAAATAAAGAAGTTATAATAATCACGCAAACAATTTAATTAAGAGTTGGAAAAAGTGTTCAAATACACTCTTTAAAAAGACTGGTGAATGGCCGGTAAGCACATCAAAATATACTGAACATTCTGGAATTATCAGAAAATGCAAATTAAAACTACAGAAAGATACTACAATACACTCACGAAAAGGGTTAAAATTAAAACCCTGTTTTTATTGAGTGTGGCAGGGATGTAATTCTCATACATTACTGATAGGAAAGTGAAATGGGACACTTTGAAAAATAGTTTGACAGTTTCTTAAGAAGTTAAATACGACCCAGCAATTCCACTCCTAGGTATTTACCCAACAGACATGAAAATATGTATTCACACAAAGATTGGACACAAATAATCATAGCAGCTTTGTAATAGACCCAAGTTAAAAGCAATCCAGAGGTATATCAATAAATTAGTGGGTAAAAAAATTTGGCATATTCATACAATTCAATACCACTCAGCAATTAATAAAATAATGAAATATTAAAATACCAATAAATAAAACAATGTGGATGAATGTCAAACATATTAGTCTGAATAAAAGGAGCTAAGCAGCCAAAGTACATACTTTATTATTCAATTTGTATAAAATTATAACAATGACAAAGCTAGTCTATAATGATTAAAAAATAAATCAGCGATTGCCTAGGGCAAGGCAGTGGGAAGTAGAAACTCACTGGAAAGGGACCCAAGAACATTTTGGGGGTGGTGAAATGTTTTATATATTGATTGTAGTAGGGGTAACACAAATGTGTCCATTTTCCTTTAAATTGTATCCTTAAAATGAGTGCATTTTATAATATGTAGCTTATATCTCAATAAACTGAATTTTAAAAACTATTATTTGGCTGAACCATGAAAAATTACAGATATTCAGCCAATTTTGACCTATAAAAATATTACAGATGGTTGAATCTAACATTTTATGAATGAATGATATAATGCCTGTAATTAATTCAAATTGAATTTTGAAAGTTTACCATGAGTAATATTTACATCATAATATGGAGACTTTAAAAAATGGTAAATATATGCACCCCATCCCCCCACATTGCTCCTTTATGAATCATTGCTAGAAGGCCACTAGCTTTGACAGATAACTAGAGTAAGTAAAAAAAACCCAACATCATTGGATGCTATTTTTATTGTAAGTTTTAGGATATTTTGTATTCAATTACATTTAATCAACTCTAATAAAGAGTGGTATAATTCTACCTACCACAGGTTTCACTCAATAAACATAGTATCCTCAGAAATATTTTGGAAGACAGTTTTTAAATATGATAATAGTTTTACAAGTCAAAAATACATTTTTTTTCTTCTTAATGGGAAGGTAAAAATATTAATCTCTTAGGATGAAGATAATCTTTAGAAAACTTTAACAAGAATGAGAAAAAGCATTTAAAAATCAAATTCAAGATATTCTCCTTATCATTAAATGAAACACTATCACTTGCCTAATTGGAAATCTTATTTTTGAAAAATAATCAACAAATTTCCAGATATAATTAGTCAATTCAAAATATCAGCATAAAATTCTTATTTCTCATATTGTTTTTTCAGTATGTGTTCAAATTTCTATTTCAGAATGATTAAGAAATTGACTGTGGTCAAGGAGTCCTTTGGGGAAAAAGCACCTATCTAATTCTTATTATTCGAAAAATAGAATAAGGATTAAAGAGCAGTAAACCATGACACATGGAGGAGCAAGGACAACATAGTCAACCTTCATTCTTTCTCATTTTTTTCTAAATATGTTCCTCTAGAGGTTGCAGTGAGCCAAGATCACACCATTATACTCCAAAAAAGAAAAAAAAAAAATGTTCCTTGATGACATCCAAATGGTTAGATTAATTGTGAACGAACAGTTGCTTTCTTAAGGGCAAGCCAGGTTGTTTGGTAAGTACTGATGCTTACAGACGCTAGAAGCATTTTGGGTAAAACTTGTCTTTTTGTGGGATTGTGAAATAAAATACAATATGGCCAGTTAAAATTGAATTTCAGATACATTTTTTTTAGTATACTATATATTCCACACAATATTTATTATTCTAAAAATTACTTGTTTATCTAAAAATCAAAATTAACTGGATAGCCTATAGTTTCATTAGCTAAATCTGCAAATAGTAGCTCTTGGTCTTGTAGTGATTAATATAATTCAGTGAAATAATAGCCCATATCTATTAGGTATCATAAAATTTGCTTAACATATTCCAAACTTGAAAGAAGACTAGCTAGCTAGCGAGAGTCCTTTCTTGACTTTCGGTTAAATTGTCAATATTGTTTTCTGGGCAATTAATGTTACTCAAATATTGTATGGTTGAAAAGTAAGTAATTAAGTAATAAAACTCATTTGTATATGGATAAATATCTAACACCCCATTACTTCAGTAAAGACAGTAATGCTGCTGATTGTATATAGTCCAGCTTCCAGAGAGGAAAGAATGGCTTCTCTGAGAAAGGTTGACAGGAACTACATTTTCAAAATTCCCCATGCTTTTGGCTCTGTGTCCTGTGTATATACACACACATATGCACATTTCCTTTCTGAGTTTTTTTTTTCCTGTTTATTTCTATTACAATAGAGTTTCATGTTGTTTTTACCTGAGAGAAGAAAGCAGAAGGTAACATCCAGGCATGAAGATCTGGTGTTTACTTGAACCAGTTCATTAATGTTTTCAATTTGTTGAGTGGTTTCCATGTTTCCCAAAGGTTTTCACCCTGTAAACGCTGATGGATGGGCTGACAGAGCCTTCCTGGCTTGGTCTGGTATAATGCGAGCTCGGTGCCTGGAAACAATAAAACAGCAATTTTCTGAGAGATTTTCCTGCAGAAGAGCCAGGAATATAAAAGCCTTTTCAGTTTCCCACCCTAAGTCTCTTCTTTTCTCTTAGTCCCAGGAGGGGTTTGAGAGGGCTGTATCCTGTCAGGTTAATTGAGGGTGACATTAAAGGTAATCTCAGTGGCTGCTGCTGTAATGGCTCAAAGGGAAAGACCAGTGGAGCAAGTGGAGGCTTCATGATGGGAACAACAGAAGCAAAGGTTGCAGGGATTGGGAAATTTCAGATCTTTTCTCTTAAATGCTTGATGGTGGCATCCAGTTGACATTTGACAAATGATGTTTCTGGCTCTGGTAGGGGCTATGAACCAAGTGAAGACCTGAGTTTGGCCCATCAGGGCTGGGCCAGACTGTCTAAAATTCATGTTGGATGTAGTCCACAACACTGCATTCTCACAAGGCTGCACCTTGAAACTGCTCATTTTATGTCACAGACCAGGAAAGGGTGTGTATGCTGGATTCAGTGCCCGAAAGAGAGCTTTGGGGCTAAGGGGGTGTGGACCAAAGTGATGTGAGTAAGGCGCCAGCAGGACCTTAGTTCTCCACCTCAGGGTTATAACAGTAATCAATTAACCTTAACCCTGAAGAGCCCAGATTCAGGGTGTCCCCATTCAAATTCATGGCCCATCAGGTATTTCTGATTTAAAAGGCTAGGACCATGACAGTTCTGCCTATTGTTGCCATTTATTTTGTAATCTAATAATCATGTAACAATTCACATCCAGGTTCAGCCAGTAACCCGTAACTCTTCCAAACATTAAATTACAATAAACTTAAAATAAGCTCTCTGGATGGCCCAAGAAAATTATGTTGGAAAAATCTCATTTAATGGACATTTTGGCTCTGACAAGGAAATGACCTATTTAGAAAGCTAATGTGAGGCTAACTTATAAGATGTTGTGATGTGATAGAGAAATTGGCTGTGTCTTATTGCTCTACAGGGGAGAGGACATTATAAAGAGGGAAAGAAGGTCATCAGCTTGGGAGTCCTGAGCTCCATTTACATCAGAGGAAGGTTAGGAGCCTTTGATAAGCTCACACTCAAGTTACCAGAGCAGAGAGGGGATGAGAGGGAGGAGTTCAGCCAGATCTGGAGGAGAGACTTGGGTGTTCCTGGAACTGGAGGAAACAGATGGTTGTACCCAGGCCTTTTTAAGTCACGGGTTTTCACTGGTGGACACTTACATTTGTACAATTCCACATGGTGCCTCAGGAGGTCATAGGACATGGAAGTGGTGGCACATGGATGTCAGGAAAAGGAACTCAAAGTCCTGCAGCCTTGAAAACTTCAGCAGGTCAGCGGTCAAGCCATGTGGTGATGGAAGCAGCTGATGCAACATGCAGCAGGACTGTGAATATGGCACACACCTATCTTAGAATGAAAGTATGAGCCAGAGAGGAAGACATTTCCTGACCCCAAATGGCACACTATTCAATCCTTCATACTGGTGTTGGACCTGCACCTCTGGCCTTGGCCTAATTATTGGCCTCAAAGGAGCAAAATGTTGGACACCATCAACCTTGCCTTGTTGAAAACAGTAATGAGAAGCCCATTTGGAGCCATCTTTCCAGCTGGAGCTAGAAGTCAGAGGACAGGCTGGCTACCAGGCAGAGGCAGAGTGGATTATAGAGATTCTGGCTGGGTGTCAGGAGCTGTGAAAAGCTCATCAACACTGGCCAAGTGTCATGAGGTCTTTCCAGGAGAAGCTCTGATTGTTCTGGCTCAGCCTCCCATCTTTGTCTAACCTTCTTCCTGGCATCATCTCCATGCCTCCGCTGGCAGTGGTGCTTTCTGGACTGATTGCTCCTGTTAAATGACTTCCAGATGGTGATTTTCTGTTTCAAGGATGAGTGAACATTTCCATAAGTTGCATCTCATTTTACTAATATCACTAATTTATTTGCTTTCTTGCATCCAATCAATCCATCATTCCACTTTATCTGTGGATTTCATTAATAAGCCATTGACTTCCTCTTCCAGATCATTAGTAAAGATGTCAAATTTTGACCAGACCTAATACCAATTCCCATGACTCATTGCTGGCTGCCCCAGCAGCTCCTAGAGGAGGCATTCATCAGTCGCATACTTGTGACTGCATTATCTCAAGCCAATTTTAACCCATTGTGCAAGAAACATTTCTTAGGATGTTGTGAAACTTAATGTTTTCCCAAAGAACTAATTTTCATAGGACCAGAACAGATGGCCACATGATATAGCACAATATACCTAGCCATGAAATTCCAGCCTCCACTAACCAGAGCGTAGGCTCATTCATTTTTTCCCTTTTGTCTATGGAAGAACAAAAGAAGAATTATACCCCTCTGCTATAATCCACTATGCTTTTTATGCTTTTCCAGCACCACACTTTTCTATTGATTTGCCTTTTCTATTTGACAGAAGCTTTTGCTTACAGTCTTCTTGATTACTCTCAGTGTACTTCATACAAATCAGCAGGTTACTGAATGGCTGGGAAGCTTACACAGGTGGCTTAAATTTATGTTTAGAGCTGATAATGTTCTCAATGGCTTGGAGAACAGTGTTTCCTGGGTTTTCCTGACTTTACTTACTCCTGGTACAAATCAGGTTCTAATTATGTGAACTAAATCAAAGAAAATGATCTTGGATCAGCTTATTTTTTTAATTTTTATTTTTAGCCTTAGGTGCTTGGTACACAAAGTATCAAGTTTCAGGCACAGCTCAACACCAATATTTAATTATTGATGCTGAAATTTCCTTCTGAAATTTAAAAAAAAGAAGCACTTTTCTTCCCTCTATTAAAATAATTTTTTCTTTTGTGAAAGGAGAATAAAAATTGTAAGTCTACTATCATTTAACTTGTACAAAACTGAAAAGAAAACTAAAAAAAATGAAATGTTTGATTTGTTGGAATGGTAAAATTAAAGATTTTTTTATTATACCCTTGTTTAATATAATTAAAGTAATGTAATATGTAGTATATTCTTATATAGTCATAAGTGGTTTTTTCAAAGCTATTAAGAGAAAAGGTTTTTAAAATCTATGGGGGAAAGAATTTCTTTCTGCTTGAGTCCAAGTTAAAATGGATGTCCCAATAGCTTGAGCACAGTGGGACTTTTTGAGCAACACCATTAAACATTCCCCAGGCAAAAGGATCTCAGATGTCCGTTTCATCAGTTCATGCTACAGAACATGTGGGTTATGGCAAATAACTCAAAACTATTCAGGAAGGTAAGATGCCACTGGATCTTTGTATGCACTTTTAAGTTTTAATGATGGTTATTTAGCTTTGTATTGTAATATAGTGTGGCATAGCATAGCACTACAGAACAAATAAATACCATAGTAGTTACAACATTAACTTTGCAAACAACAGAGCTTCAAATCTTTGTCGTATTACATATTAACTGTATGATCATGAGAATATAATTTAATCACTCTGAGTTCCAGTTTTACCCTCTGAAAATGTGATGATAATACTAACAATTATTGTGAAGATTAAGGCAATCAGGTTCTCCAGAGAAACAGGAGCAACAGAGTGTGTGTGAGAGAGAGAGAGAGAAAGAGAAAGAGAAATATATATGGGGGGTGCAGATTTTAAGGAATTGACTCACATGATTGTGGAGGCTGGCAAATCCATATCTTCAGGGTAAACTGGCAGACTAGAGACTTGGAATTTCTGCAGCTGGAGTCTCAAGGTAGTCTACTGGCAGAATTTCTTCTTTCTTGGAGAAGATCAGTCTTTATTCTCTTCAGGCCTCCAATTGATTGGATGAGGCCCACCCATATCATGGAGGGTAAACTGATTTACTTGAAGTCCACTGATTTAAATGTGACTAACATTTACCCATCACAGAAACATCCAGAAACTGCTTAACCTACTATCTGGGCACTGTGGCACAGCTAGGTAGCCAGGTTGACATAAGTTTGCCATCACGGGGAAGTCAGGTTTGTAAGGCAGGAGAAGCTGACAGTAGTAAACATTCAATAAAATCATCTCATGATTTTATGTACCCAGGGGCACAGGAATGAGGATGAAATTGCTGGTTTTTAGAGAATTTCCTTGCTGAAATTTTGTGATTTAAATTGGCAGGAATATAGCTAAGAAATGGCGGTGTGATTGGTAATTCACTGCTCAAGACTAGAGTTGTAAGTGATCCCGCAAATTGGCTACTCCACTTCATAAAGAAAAAAGAAGATCCTGAAAGGATATGGTGTTAGAAACCCTCACACCACTGCTGCGAAACAGAAGAGAAGATACTTAGGATGATTCATAAGTGATCGCTAGCTGTACACTCCTAGCTCTAGGATAATGCAAGGTAAACATTGCAGTAAGAAATTAGGGCATACCCTCCATTTTATAATTATCTTTCCTAAACAATTCACAAAGTAAAGAACCAGATATCCTAAAAGATATGCCCCCTGCTTGTCTTAGTCTATTCAGGCTGCTATAACAAAATATATTAGTCTGGATAACTTCTACATAACAGAAATGTTTACTTCTCATGATTCTAGAAGCTGGGAAATCTATGATTAAGGTGCCAGCAGATTCTGTCTGTTGAGGACTTATTCTCTGCTTGCACAATGGTGCTTTTAGCTATGTCCTCACATGAAGGATGCATGCAGGGAGTTCACTTAAGCCTCTTTCAAATGAGCAATTCCCTTTCATGAGGGTTTTGCCCTCTCCATCTATTTACCTTCCTGAAGGTCCCACTTTTTAATACCATCACTTTTGGGGTTAGGTTTCAACACGTGAAATTCGGAGAGACATGAGCATTCAGACCATAGCACCCCCGCCCCAACCACCAAATAATGAAAGTAGACAAAAGAGAGAACTAGAATAAAAATGTAAATGTACTGATTAATACTGTGGGGAATAAACTTCTAAGGCATTAAAGTTTCCTACAAGTAAATTCAACACAAATTTTATTCTGACTTTACTCCCAATAATGGCCTTGTCTGGAGCTGATAAGTGTCAGACTTAGAAGTGTGCAGCAAAGACATTTGCATCCTTACACATGCTCCCCTGGAAAATAATGCAATCTACAAAAGCACAGACAGTGCTCAGTAGTACACAGGCAGTGGAAGTAAAATAGATTGAAGGTATTATAAATGTAAGATTAATTTTAAAATGTTTTGAAAATGAGCTTTAATTAAAATTGCACTTAAATGGTGACAGAATTACTAACTAGTTGAACATTTCCTATTAGAAATAATTTTCTTCTATCGGAAAATGTCCTAAGCCAAGTTTCCTCTCCTGTAACATAGAGAAAATAATGTGATCTGTCCTGTTTCCAGAGAAGTTGTGATTGTCACATACTGCAAGATATGTAAAAACATTTTGAAAAATGAAGTGTTGTAAGTTGAGTTATTATTCTTAGTATTAAAAAGAAGAGAGGAGTAATAGAGTAGAAAATGGGAAGAGAAAGATCTTTAGAATCAGCCAATGTGAAGGCTAAATATTAACTGCATTTTTCCCCTTGTGCAATGGAGAGAAATTCCCTTCACTCCTCTAAGTCAAAAATGTCAGGCTTTATACACTGAAGTTTCCAGGTGTTCATAAGCTTACAAATTGTGTAAATATGTATGCATGAATATGTAAAAGGAAGGGAGAGGTAAAATTGCTGTTCTAGTAGTATATTCAATGGAAACATATGATTTAACACAGGAGATGCTAAAAAGAAAGTTTTCATTTTCCAGGGCCAAGAATAAAATCCTTTGTGGAGGGAAGTTAAAATGAGTCAAGAAAGTGGGAAAAGAATAAGGGAGAAGGCTGGGCATGGTGGCTCACGCCTGTAATCCCAACACTTTGGGAGGCCATGGCAGGTGGATCATCTGAGGTCAGGAGTTCAAGACCAGCCTGGCCAACATGGTGAAACCCCATCTCTACTAAAAAAATACAAAAATTAGTGGGGCATGGTGGTTCACGCCTGTAATCCCAACTCTTTGGGAGGCCGTGTCAGGTGGACCACCTGAGGTCAGGAGTTCGAGACCAGCCTGGCCGACACGGTAAAACTCCGCCTCTGCTAAAAAAAAAAAAAAAAAAAAAGTACAAAATTGCCAAGCATGGTGGTGCACCTGTAATCCCAGTTACTTGGGAGGCTGAGGCAGGAGAATCAGAGCCCAAGAGGTAGAGGTTGTGTGAGCTGAGATCACTCCATTGCAGTCCAGGCTCGGCAACAGAGAGAAAGTCTGTCTTAAAAAAAAATAAATAAATGATAAGGGAGAAAAGCTGAGATAGGCTGAGTTTAGACTAGAAGTGAAACAAGAAAGAGGCTGTAGGTAGAAAGCTTAAATCCACAGAGGTAAGCTTCCATCATCTCAGTAGGAGACAGATCTCAGAGCACAGCAAAAGTGTGAGAGCATGAGTCTTTCCCAAACAAATCTCAGAACCAAAGCACAAAACAAAAACAGAGGTAAAGTTCTAATGACTTCTAAGACTCACTCTGGGAGCCAAGAAAACATATTCCTGGGTCTGATAAGTCCAATATGCATACTTCTTGCATGGCTGTTATTAAATTGTTGTCTCTCAGCTCCGAATCCACCCATCAACACCTCAGTGTTGTTACGCTGCATCTGGAATTCTGCAAACTGCATTTCTGTTCTGCCAGCTGATTCTGTATTAGCCTCTGTTTTTTTCCAAATACAAGCACCAGAGGGAAAATGAACATTTAAGGATGAAGAAAGTTTTTCTTTTTCCTCTTTTCCTCTTTCTGTGCCTATCCCTCTAGCAATGCTTCATCTTAGCAGCAGCAGTTCTTCCTTGTAGCAGGAGTTGAATTCAATTTGTCATTTTTTTTTAATGCTTCCAGATCCAGGTTCAGGACATACCTGCAACAGCCAGCCAGGACTCCACACTCCTTAGAGGTCTGAGTCTCAGCCCTCTTCGCTGAATTTAGGACACCAGAACCAGATAAGCAGTATGCAGTGCACCCTCCTTAGACGATACTCACTCTCATTACTTCTCTTCAACAGTGTACTTGAGGTTTTGGCTATTGCCCCAAGGAAAAAATTAAAAAGAAATTTAAAAAACGATGAGGAAGGAAGAAGTAAAGCTCTCTCTTTGTAGATAACATGACTGTTTACATAGAAATTCCTAATTCCTAAGGGATTTATAAAACAACTACTAGAACTAATAAATGAAATTATCAAAGTCACAGGATCAAGGTTAGTATACTAAAATCAGTTGTATTGTTATGTACTTCAAAAATAACATGGAAATGAAAATTTACAACTTCCATAGACAATAGCACCAAAAAACATAAAACCCTGATAATATATGCTGCTATCATATGGGATTTAGTGTATTTCTTTCAACTAAGGAACAATACAGGGTGCTGTTTCTCCCATGGCCAGAATACATGAGTCCAGGAATAAATGGGTTGAAGTGAAAACGACTTCTCTCATTACTACATCAAATAACCCATTTGAAGAATTTTTGAATCTGTATCTACAAGACCTGCTATTCTGAGGTCTTGGTTCCCAAGAGAGAAATCCTTACAACAATGGTTCCATGGAGCTGAAGTTTGGAACTACCAGATCATTTTGAGTTCCTCATTAACATCAAGCTATCAGGCAAGGAAGGAGAGAGTTCTTCTGGCTGGGTAGCTGATCTTGATAACCAAGAGGAAATGGAATTAATGCTAGAAACTGTGGACGGGGAGGACTATTTCTGGAACTCAAGAGGTATTCTGTGAAGACTCTTACTACCTCCTTTTCTATTACTAAATATTAACTGAAAACTATAGCAACCAATAAAGAAAAGAGGAACTGAAGGTTCAGACTTTTTGGGTAAGAACCCTAGCCAGCTAAAGTCCTGGGAGGTGTAATAGAAGAAGGGAGAAAGGAAACATGGGAGGTGTAATAGAAGAAGGAGGTTATAAATAGCAACCACAGCCTTGTGATGGGTTATAGAAATGAGTACCGGAGCAGCTGCACATAGCTGCTTCTTTGTTTGCTGTTGCTGTTGTTGGTGCGTGTGTGTATGAGTGTGTTTGTATATACTACCTATTTTGTTATTTTCCATCTTTTTTCCCTTGTTATTTAATATGTTTTGTTTAAGGTTTAATGTATAATTTAGTGTTAGGAAACAGAATACTCAGGTGGGGCTGAGATTGAAAGTGAGGTATAATGAACATCAGAGACAGCTAGAAATAATTTACATATGCATTTTCCCCACCCCATTTTCTGCAGGAAGGAGCCAATAGATATCTATTTGATTTATTTTTATCTTATCCTTTTAAATATCAATTTTGTACAAATATTAAATATTAGTAAAACAATAGAACAATACAATTTATAAATAAATACACATACAACAGTGTTGCATGCTAAAAACCATGAGAGCATACACGGTCAAAAAAAGTGGAAGACTAAGCGGATAGAGTATAGTGGTTGAGAGGTCAGGAATACAGTTTTGTTCACTATGAATGGGCTACTTAGTTCTGCAAAGAGGGCATTCTATTCCAAAGTCCCAGGCCATGCTTACTCATCCATTTAGTACCATCTAATGTATGTCACCAGGTAAGCAACTAAAAGTGACTTAGAATACATACATCTTTTTACTCAAACAATGAATCCACACCATTGGCATCAGATCTGGAATCCACAGATTACACACCCTGAACAAATGGGTCTGTTGAGTCCCCTTGACTTAGTTGGTAAGCTCCTGGAGGTTGGTGGTGTAGTTTATAGTTTACTCATATTCTCACATTCTATCTAGCATAAACCTCTACAAATGACCCTTTGGAGCCCCTAAAGTATAGAGCTGACTAATGTTCTCAAAGATCCTGAAGGATTATACAAGAATACAATGCCTCCCAATCAACCTAGAAAACTATCAATCATGTTCAGTCTTGTGAATTCTTGAGACAGTGCAGTACTTCATTAGAAAGGTATTTAATTAACTTCAGTAATTCCTCCAGCCAGGTTTGACAACAAATTATTACAGTATTTCTTTTGTTCCATCATTCATCTGATCCCTCTACCCTTATCCTTATTTCTTTGCACATGTATTTACTGAACACTTACTGAGTAAACAGACTAACAAAATTTACAGCTAAAGAAAATGTCAAAGTCTTTACTTTCTTTATCTGTAAGATGAAGGAATTAAAGTCTAATAACCCTTCAAAATTTCTCTAACAGAGTTAGAGGTCTGCATCAAGCAATGCATGCTAGACATCATAACTTGCTTTCCAATGATGGATTGTTAGCTAAACTACCCCAACCCCTAAAACTGAAAGCCACCTTCTTCTGAACTCATGTTCTTTCTCCTACAAGTATTTTTTTTTCTAATTTTTAATTTTTGTGAGGACATAGTAAGGGTACATATTTATGGTTACATGAGAGATTTTGTTATACGCATGCAATGTACAATATTCACATCAGGGTAAATGGGGTGTTAATCACCACAAGAATTTAACATTTGTGTAACAAATAATCTAATTATATTCTTTGTTTTTTTCCTTTTGAAACCAAGTCTTGCTTTGTCACTCAGGCTGGAGTACAGTGGTGCCATCTCGGCTAACTGCAAACTTCACCTCCCAGGTTCCAGTGATTCTCCTGCCTCAGCCTCCCAAGTAGCTGGATTACAGGCAAATGCCATCATGCCTGGTTAATTTCTGTATTATTAGTAGAGACAGGGTTTCACCATGTTGGCCAGGCTGGTCCCGATCTCCTGACCTCAAGTCTTCCACCTGTCTTGGCCTCCCAAAGTGCTGGGATTACAAGCGTGAGCCACTATGCCTGGCCCAATCCAATTATATTCTTCTAATTGTTTTAAAATGTACAATTAAATTATTTTTGACTATAGTCACTTTATTATTCCTTTCTCTCACTGTTATAAAGAAATACTGGCAACTGGATAATTTATAAAGAAAAGAGGAGCTGGATGCGGTGGCTCATGCCTATAATCCCACCAATTTGGAAGGCTCAGGTGGGCAGATTGCATAAGGTCAGGAGTTCAAGACCAGCCTGGTCAACATGTTGAAAACCATTCTCTACTAAAAACACAAAAATTAGCCAAGTGTGGTGGTGCACGCCTGTAATCCCAGCTACTCTGGAGGCTGAGGCAGGATAATTGCTTGAACCTGAAAGGTAGAGATTTCAGTGAGCCAAGATCATGTCACTGCACTCCAACCGGAGTGACAGAGCTAGACTCCCTCTCAAAAAAAAAAAAAAGAAAAGAGGTTTAATTGACTTAGAGTATATACAGGAAACATGTTAGAGTCTGCTTCAGAGGAGGCCTTAGGAAGCTTTTATTCATGGTAGAAAGCAAAGCAGAAGCTTCCTGCATATCTTTTGGAACAATTTAATTGTTCACAGGAACAATAAAGAGCTTTATTGTTCCACATGATATACAGAAAGCACGGCAGCATCTGCTTCTGAGAAGGCCTCAGGAAGCTTTTACTCATGGTGGAAGACAAAGCAGAAGCATACTTTTAAACAACTAGATCTCATGATAACTCACTCACTATCTTGAGAACAGCACCACGGGGATGGTACTAATCCATTCATGAGAACTCCACCACTGTGATGCAATCACCTCCACCACCCCGCCACACCCCACTCTGACACTGGGTATTAGAATTCAACTTGAGATTTAGTGGGGACATAAAACCCCATTCTGCCCCTGGCTCCAATCTCATGTCCTTCTTTTATTCCAAAATACAGTCATGCCTTCCCAACAGTCTCCCAAAGTCTTAACTTATTCTGGCCTTAAAACAAAAGTCCAAAGTCATCTGAGACAAGGCAATTCCCTTTCACCTCCGAGCCTGTTAAATGAAAAACAAGTTACTTGTTCTCAAAATACAATTGGGGTATGGCATTGGGTAAACATTGCCATTCCAAAAGGGAGAAATGGGCCATAAGAAAGGAGCTATAGGGCCTATGCAAGTCCAAAACCCAGCAGGGCAGTTATTAACTCTTGAAACTGCAAAATAATCTCCTTTTAACTCTGTGTCCCACATTCAAGGTATACAGGTGCAAGAGGGTGGCTCTCAAAGTCTTGAGATACTCTGCCTCTGTGGCTTTCCAGGGTACAGGCCCCACAGTTGCTCTCAAGGGCTGGCATTGAGTGCCTGTGACTTTTCTCTGTAGGAAGTTCCAAATTTTCCCTCATCTTTCTATCTTCTGAGCCCACCACATTCTTTCAACCTCTGCCTGTTACACAGTTCCAAAGTCACTTCTACATTTTCTGTTATCTTTATAGCAATGCCCCACTCCTGGTGGCAATTTTCTGTATTAGTCCATTTTGCACTACTATAAAGAAATATCTGAGATGACAGTAGTATTTAAAGAAAAGAGCTTTGATTGGCTCATGGTTTTGCAGGCCTTTGCTCAGCTTCTGGGGAGTCCTCAGGAAACTTACAATCATGGCAGAAAGTGAAGGCAGAGCAAACACATCACATGGTTGGAATAGAAGCAAGAGAGAGGGGTAGGTGCCACATACTTTTAAATAATTAGATCTCATGAGAACTCAGTACCACAACAACAGCACTAAGAAGGGATGGTGTTAAACCATGAGAAAGTACCCCCATGATCCAATCACCTCCCACCATGTCCCAGTTCTAGCACTGGGGATCACATTTCAACATGAGATTTGGGTGGGGACAGAGAATTAAAGCATATCAGTCATCCTGTTGTGCTAGCAAATACTAGGTCTTATTCATTCCTTCCATTTTTCTTTCTTTCTCTTTCTTTCTTTCTTTCTTTCTTTCTTCTTTCTTTCTTTCTTTCTTTCTTTCTTTCTTTTTCTTTCTTTCTTTCTTT